>NC_091246.1:86050000-86232500 GCF_042477335.2 Ovis canadensis | reverse complement strand
AGCCTTTTTTAGAAGTAGTTTATTTTTTATGCAAGGAAGTGGAGTTGCATGATTAGAATGAGTGCAAATAATACATACACAAATAGCTGTAGGAAAAAAGTTTATAGTTAACACACAAAAGACAAAGACTTTAAATTTTTATTTCAAATAAAAATGTTCTTCATTTATAAAAACTAAAAATCATGTCATAATACAATTTTATTATTGTTTTCTCCTGAAGACTGATTAAATATTAAACTGTTAAAGAGATCATTCCCCTTATACTCTGTGCCTACCTAAGGATTTGTGCCTACAAATGGATTAAAAACATAAACTAGTTGAGTATAATTAAATCAAGCAATAAAATACAAAACAGTTTTTACTTAAAGTAATGCTGTAAAGTAAATCAGCTTTTCAAAATGAGTTTACACATACACATTAAAAATTAGTTGCATGTGAAATAAAATGGTTATAAGCATAACTCAAAAGTACTTTATATATGATACCTTGTCCTAAATAATTTAAAAAATTGTTTTGGTGCTATAGTAGCAAGATACCTAGGGAAAATATAAGACTTAGATTCCTCTATGTTGAAAATGAAATGAAAGTATAACAATACTAGAGTAAAAATTATAAAAAGCAAGCAAAAGCAAATCAATTACGAACTCTGGCATAATATTTCCTAACAATATGACAAGGCTTAATAGCATTCTGAGTCTAAATCACTACAATCTGATCTCCTCCCTGCCAAGTGAGAAATTAAAACAGTTTAGTTGTGGCCAAATAGCCACTAGCAACACTACACTCTCTGGCTGGCCAGAAATAAGAGCTAACAAATATTGGTATTTTTTTCTCCTTTGCTTTGTTGCAAAACTGTACAAAATCAATTCAGCACTATTAAAGAAAAGACAACTATTAACATCATAACTAGATGACTCCTTGAAAAACCGATGCTCTAATTTTCCACCTACTTATTGGAACTGCTGTGTCAAAGAATACACTGTGGGACAGGCTAAAGGGATATGGAACCAGGATATACACTTTTTCATGTGTTCATTTAAAAAGCATTTCTCAAAGTCAAAATATCAATTACTGGCAAAGACAGTAAGGATAAGAGCATAAGACACCAACTTTTCTTGTCTTCAAGGAGCTCACAGTTCAGAGGGGGGACAGACAAGGAAAACAATGAAGTTTAATACTTGCTAGTGCAAAAAAAAGGTATACACCTCAAGATAAAACGTTCAGGAAAAGGTTTCAATAATTATCTTGGAACTAAGTCTAGTAGGTCTAGAAATAGTTAATGACCTAGACAAACAATAAACTGTGAAAATATCTGTGATAAATACTACACTGAGTTTATTTCCTAAGTATATATCAAAGAGGTTACATTATATAAATAAATTCTATGTATATAAATATATAATATGTATATAATTTTTTAAAAAGAAATAAATATACAAACTGATAAAACATTCATAATAAAACCAAGTAAAGACTGAAAGTGAAAAACCTCACTAGTTTCCAGAGATGAAAAAGAAAAGAATGAATCACTAAAGCTGTTTTTAAATTATAATAAAGCTTGCAAGGTTACTAGCAGTGGGCACTCTCATACACTGAAAAGAAAATTTGGCATAATCTTTCTGCAATGTAACTTAGCATGCATGGTATATATTCAAGTCCTGAGGTTCATTATCTTTGACATACGGATTTTCCAATACAGTTATACTAATGCATATATATGACAACCCTGTATGTGAGACAGCAAAAGAGACACAGATGTATAGAACAGTCTTTTGGATTTTGTGGGAGAGGGCGAGGATGGGATGATGTGGGAGAATGGCATTGAAACATGTATATTATCATATGTGAAATGAATCGCCAGTCCGGGTTTGATGCATGATACAGGGTGCTAGGGGTTGGTGCACTGGGATGACCCAGAGGGATGGGATGGGGAGGGAGGTGGGAGAGAGGGTTCACATGTACACCCATGGCAGATTCATGTCAATGTTTGGCAAAACCCATACAATATTATAAAAATAATAATAATAATAAAGTATGAAGCAACAACAACAACAACAACAAGAATTTATCCCACAGAAACAAGTGATGAGAATATAGAGAGATGAATGAAAATGGCTGTCATAGTATAAAATCAGTGGAAATAGAAAAAAATATATTGAAATAAGTTAAACGGCCCAGAGGAGGGAAATATTTAGGTTAAAAAATGGCACATTCATTACTACATTCAACTATTAGGCAATCATGAAAATGTTTTCAAATGTTTGTGTTGTGCTCAATTGCTCAATCGTGTCTGATTCTTTGTGACCCCACAGTCTGTAGCCCACCAAGCTCCTCTGTCCATGAGATTGCTCAGGCAAGAATACTGGTGTGGGTTGCCATGCCCTCCTCCAGGGGACCTTCCCAAACCAGGCATCAAACCCAGGTCTTGCATACTGTAGGTGGATACTTTACTGACTGAGCCACCAGGGAAGTCCTTTCTCATGCTAGTGATGAACTATTTCGAAAAAGAAAAAATTAAAAACCAAGAAAGTGAAGCAGTAAGAAGGCTGTAGAGTTAAAGTCAAAATGACCAAGTAGATTTGGGAAAAAAAAACAAAACAAACCAAATATAGCTGAAGAGTTTACTGTGACCCCTCTATTTTCTATCTCATCTTTTACAATTAGACTCTCACTCTCTCTTCTGCATCCACTCACCTCTTTCATATTCTCCATCAGGCTGAATTTCTGTACTACATTCTCTATAATTTTTTCACAGTAATAACCCAATTTTCCAACTCTTTTTTTTTAACTCAATAATTCATTGATGAAGGTTATCTTATTACCAAAACCAGATAAAGATAGTACAAAAAGTTATATAATAGATCAATTTCAGCCATAAATAGAGATTTAAAAAACAAGTATTAATAAGACAAACAAAGCAATATATAAAAGATTAGAAATGTCACAGGTATCAAAAGATAACATATTCAATAAAATTTATCACCATTTATAATATTAGTTTATCAGATTCTTTAATCTGATAAAAGGGTATCCATAAGAAACACAGCTAATTTCATAGCCCATGGCAAAATATTCCCTTTAAAATTAGAAACAAGATAGGACATCTACTCAAACCACTTTACTTATATTGAACTTTTGTATGGTAAAATGTATAAATAAATAAATATACAAAATATATATAAAATGTATAAACAAATATATAAAATATATAAATATATATCAATATAACAAATTAGGAATTTCAAGGAAAAGACAAAGTGCCATCATTACAGACTATCTCCACAGAAAGCTCAAAGGATCTAGAAAAATTTTAGAATTATTAAGAGATTATCAGGGTAGCTAGAAATAAGTTAAAGAAAATCAGCTGCATTACTATATACAGAAACAGAAAACCTAATAAAAATGCAAGTAGCTAAAACAGCAACAAAAATGTAAGCTACTTAGAATTTAATAAAATATCTTAAATATTACATATCTAACATCTATTTCTGCTTTATAGACTATGCCAAAGCCTTTGACTGTGTGGATCACAATAAACCATGGAACATTCTGAAAGAGATGGGAATACCAGACCACCTGACCTGCCTCTTGAGAAATCTGTATGCAGGTCAAGAAGCAATAGTTAGAACTGGACATGGAACAACTGACTGGTTTCAAATAGGAAAAGAAGATGTCAAGGCTGTATATTGTCACCCTGCAATTTAACTTATATGCAGAGTACATCAGGAGAAACGATGGACTAGAAGAAACATAAGCTGGAATCAAGATTGCCGGGAGAAATATCAATAACCTCAGATATGCAGATGACACCACCCTTATGGCAGAAAGTGAACAGGAACTAAAAAGCCTCTTGATGAAAGTGAAAGAGGAGAGTGAAAATGTTGGATAAAGCTCAACATTCAGAAAACTAAGACCATGGCATCCGGTCCCATCACTTCATGGGAAATAGATGGGGAAACAGTGGAAACAGTGTCAGACTTTATTTTGGGGGGCTCCAAAATCACTGCAGATGGTAACAGCAGCCATGAAATTAAAAGATGCTTACTCCTTGGAAGAAAAGTTATGACCAACCTGGATAGGATATTGAAAAGCAGAGACATTACTTTGCCAACAAAGGTCCATCTAGTCAAGGCTATGGTTTTTCCAGTGGTCATGTATGGATGTGAGAGTTGGACTGTGAAGAAAGCTGAGCACTGAAGAATTGCTGTTTTTGAACTGTGTTGGAGAAGACTCTTGAGAGTCCCTTGGACTACAAGGAGATCCAACCAGTCCATCCTAAAGGAGATCAGTCTTGGGTTTTCTTTGGAAGGAATGATGCTAAAGCTGAAACTTCAATACTTTGGCCACCTTATGCGAAGAGTTGACACACTGGAACAGACTCTGATGCTGGGAGGGATTGGGTGCAGGAGGAAAAGGGGACAACAGAGGATGAGATGGCTGGATGGCATCATCAACTTGATGGATGTGAGTTTGAGTGAACTCCGGGAGTTGGTGATGGACAGGGAGGCCTGGCGTGCTGCAATTCATGGGGTCGCAAAGAGTCAGACACGACTGAGCGACTGAACTGAACTGAACTGAACTGAACTGAATAAAGAGATGTAAGACCTTAATGGGACTTCCTAGGTCGTCCAGTGGTTAAGAATCCCACTTGCCAATGCAAGGGACACAAGTGTGATCCCTGGTCCGGGAAGATCCCACATGTTGCACATCAACTGAGCCCCTGCTCCACAACTATGGAGCCTGCACTCTGGAGCCCATGAGTCACAACTACTGAGCCTACGTGCCACAACAACTGAAGCCTACATCCCTAGAGCCTGTGCTGCACAATATGAGATGCCATCACAATGAGAAGGCATCACACTACGAGGAGTAGCCCCTGCTCACCACAACTAGAGCAATAAAGACCCAGCACAGTATATAAAGCTATAATAATAAATACAATGTTCTTTCAGAGATTTTAAAAAACATCACCCAATGCAAATTTGTTGTTCAGTTGCTAAGCCGTGTACAACTCTCTACTATTCCGAGGACTGCAGCACGTCCGGCTCCCTTGTCCTTCACTATCTCCTGGAGTTCGCTCTAATTCAAGTCCATTGAGTTGGTTATACTATTTAAACATGTAACCTTCTGTCACACCCCTTCTCCTTTTGCCTTCAATCTTTCCCAGCATCAGGGTCTTTTCCAATGAGTTGGCTCTTTGCATCAGGTTGCCAAAGTACTGGAGCTTCAGCTTCAGCATCAGTCCTTCCAAAGAATATTCAGGACTGATTTCCTTTAGGACTGATTCGTGTGGTCTCCTTGTTGTTCAAGGGACTCTCAAGTCTTCTAGCACCACAAGTTGACAGCATTAATTCTTCGGTGCTCAACTTTCTTTATAGTCCAACTCTCACATCCATACACGACTACTAGAAAAGTCCACAGCTCTGACCATATGGCCCTTTGCCAACAAAGTGATGTCTCTGCTTTTTAATACACTGTCTAGGTTTGTCATAGCTTTCCTTCCAAGGAGCAAGAAACATTTAACTTCATGGCTGTAATCACCTTCCACAGAGATTCTGGAGCCCAAGAAAATAATTCTGTCATTGCTTCCACTCTTCTATTTTCCAGGAAGTGACAGGACTGGATGCTATGATTTTAGTTTTTTGAATGTAGAGTTTCAAGCCAGCTTTTTCACTCTTCTCTTTTGCCCCCATCAAGAGGCTCTTTAGTTCCTCTTCATTTTCTACCATTAGAGTGGTATCATCTGCATATCTGAGGTTGTTGATCTTTCTCCCAGCAATCTTGATTCCAGCTTGTGATACACCCAGCCTGGCATTTTGCATAATATACTCTGCATATAAGTTAAATAAGCAGAATACCAATATACAGCCTTGTCATACTCCTTTCTCAATTTTGAACCAGTCAGTTTTTCCATGTACAGTTCTAACTGCTGATCCACTTAAATATGAACCCATATATACATGCAATGATAAACGTCAGAGACTGCACTGTATATCACTGAGAAATGGAGTGACTATCAGCACAATATTACTGAAACAGATATCCAGATTTTTAAAAAATTATATTGCATTATTTCTTCACAACAAACAAAAAATCAATACCAGATTAAGACTCATATGTAAAAGTCAAAGCTATAAGACTTTTAGATGAAAATATAGAAAAATACAAAATGTCATGAGTTGAAGATAATATAGGATTTATTTTAAAAGATACAATAAGCACCAAAGTTGAAACTATTGAGAAATTCAATGATATTAAAATGAATAACTTCATTATTCAAAAGATACCACAGAAGTGAAAAGTTATAAACAAGATATTTGCAATAATTATAACTGATAGCTGATATTGTTGGTTGATCTCCAAGCTTATTTCCTCTTTTTGGAAATGGACACATATCTCCCAATATTTCAGGGCATATATTTCCAAATCTGTTTTGCTGTTAGATCACATGTGGCCATATAAGACATGCCAACAGAAATGATATGTACCACTTTTAAGTCTTATACATAAAAACTTCCTAAATGTGATTCTCTTGAACCTTTCCCCCTTCTTGCTGGTTGGAGTAGAGCTAATTTCCAGACAATTTTGGGAGACAAGTTAAAAGCTAGTGGATCAAAAAGACAAAAGGAGACTAAATCAGTGCTTGGAAACTGAAAATCCAAGTAATACTCGCACTGAACTCTTAAATATAAATAAGAAAAAATGTTAAGCCTCAGAGATTTGGTTTTATGTAATACAGAAGCATATAACAACTAACAAAAGATTAGTATCCAAAATAAAGAATTTCAAAAAAGAGATAAATATTCTAATAGAAAAAATGGCAAAGAACACAAACAAGTATTTCACACAATGTCAATATAGGAAGCTCGAGCTCATTAGAAATCAAAGAAATACAAAATGAAATCAAATGAGATATGTTACTTTTTTTTAAGAATCTAAGCAAGAAATCTGGCAAGCCATTCTGGCAAATAATTTGGCATTTTCTTGTAAGCTTGAATATTTACATTTCATGATTGGTGACTTCACCCTTAGCAGCACATCCTAGAGAAAGTTTTGCATATGTGTGTCAGGAGACATATACCAACAAAGTTCATTGCACCAGTGTGTAAACATTCCTGTAGTTAAAAAAATTTTTAATGTTCATTGACAAAAAGTGTGGATAAATAAATTGTGGTTTATTCATACAACAGACTGTCGCACAAAAAAGAAAAAAAGATTATTGCTACACTCAAGAACAGTGAGTTACGTTACAAAAATAAAATTCAAAGAAAAAATCTAGTTGAAAAGCATGATACACTTAGACTATGATATGGCTACAAATTTAAATAAAAACTGCAGAAATAATATATGATTTATAAACATTTATATTATTTAACAAAACATAGTTTCAATAGGCAGGGATTAATCACACAAGTCCAAGAAAAGAAGTTAGATGGGATCAGAGAGTAGCGTATAGGTACCATCAAGGCTGTTGGTGATAGTTACCGGTGGGTACACAGATATTACCTTTATTCTTTGGTAGATATTTAGTAATAAGTTTTTTGAAAAGAAAGTGAGAACATAAGGTAAAACAACATACAAAAAGAAAATTCTCTATCACCTAGAAAAGAAGGGACAGAGTATCTGTGAAAAGAAATAAAAATTAATAAGCCTCTGGTTAAAATTCACAATCCTATGCTGTTAGCCACATGGTGTGTATCTCATTCACAGCTAAATAAGAGTAATTTTAAGGCTTAAGTTTCTTCTTTGTCCTCTGCTGCAATATATTCCTTTAAGGCAAGAAACAGTACTTCTGCATGGAAAAGATAAACAATCACTCTGAGATGAGAATAGGCAGTCATTCCATATTCAGCTAGTTTTAAGAGCAGGGTACTAAGAAATCAAAGGTCACAGGTTTCAATCCCATATGAACCAATTAGCTTTGTCCTTTTCTCTGGCAAAGACTGAGAGTTGGCTCACCAATAATTCAGATTATAAGTGTGTTCAGGAAAACGAGAAGATAAATCACCACCAATACAGAAAAAATGCCCTCAAATTTGCTAACACAAAAAGTGTTTTTAAAAGATGTAACACTGAACTGCTCTAAATGTCCATCATGCATCACCTCCTATAATCTCCATGAAACTGCTATGAGGTAGGTACTATTAAAATGTCCTTCAAATGATAAAACTGAGACTCAGAAAAGTTAAATAAACTGTTCAAAGTAACACAGATAAGGGACCTAGATTTCAGAATTTAGGTTGCTACTTGCTACTGTGTAAATGTGTGTGCATGCTTAGTCACTCAGTCAACTCTTCGTGACCCCAAGGGCTGTAGTCCACCAGGCACCTCTGTCCATGGGATTTTCCAGGCAAGGATACTGGAGTGGGTTAACATTTCCTCCTCCAGCAGGTCCTCCTACAGGAACTGAACTCACTATCTCCTGCATTTCCTGCACTGGCAGGAGGAGTCTTTACACTGAATTACCTGGGAAGTCCCCTAAAATCATAAACTGAAAAGTACTACTAAAAGCATTTGAAAAAAATTAAGGATACAAAAAATGGAAAAATTAAAATACTAACTTTTTTTCTCAACTGTATAATCCACTTGCCCATTTAGTCTTTTCTTGATCAAAGGATTATCCCTGGACCACCTACAACAGGAATATCTTAGAATGTAAAAGACCCCAGTCCAAACCTATTACATCAGAAACTATTTTACAACACCCCGACCCCTCCAACTCCAAGTGATTCTACCACTTACCTAGACTATTCTCAATATCCAAGATACACCACAAACTTTGTCCCCTCTGGCAGACACTATGCTAATTCACTTCCAACAAGAAGCTATAACCTCTTAAATTTCAAACTGACATATTCCACTTTCTCTGAAAAGTCTGGCATTCCTCCTCCTCTCCATACACATGCTCCCTTACAAAACTCGTTTCTACAAAGCCTATGCTTTATTTATGTTTCCATAATAACACACTTTATAATAATTATTTTCCTGTCTGCATACTCATTAATGAGATTCATAAACACAGACTGCCTTATTCATCTTTGTATCCCTTCATACTAAATCTAGTACTGAGAATCCAATAGTTTAATAATTTTTAACTATATAATTGAATACTAAATGAATGAATAGATGGGAGGATGGATGGATGGATAAAGAGATGAGTCTAGATGGACGAAATCCTGAAGAACAGTTATAGTACTGACATGAGAAAGGATATGTTACTAATTGAGAGACATTCTGAGTCATCTATTTCTCTTCCTTCCCATTTCTCTACTTCAAGGCTCTCACTTCTCTATATATACCTTCAGCGTCCTCTTCCTTCCTGCTGGGAAAAATGCTAGAGTGTTCCTTTTTGCTTCAGAAATTGGCAAAACTATTAGCTCAGATGATTAGACCTGAAAATCTTGAATTTATTTTTAATTCTTTCCTCCTTCTCATAGTTCATATCTAGTTCAGTTCAGTTCAGTTGCTCAGTCGTGTCCAACTCTTTGCAACCCCATGTATCACAGCACTCCAGCATATCTAAGCCATCTTCAATTCTTATAGGTTCTACCTCTGAATTATTTCCAAAATCAAACTACATCTCACAACCTATTCTAAGTACTCACTGAGTTTCACCTGGACTATTACAACTGCCTCTTAAACTTATCTCCCTGCTCCAAGTTTTGCTTTCCAATAGTCTCTTTTCTGGATTGCAGTCAGGGTGATCCCTTTAAAACATAAACTTAAGACTTATTACCCACCTGATTAAAACACTCCAATAGGTTCCATGCTGCTCTTCTATTTAAAACACACCACCTCACTCAGAGTAAAACCCATGTGCTTATGCAGGCCGAACAAGACCAGAGAACATCTGATCCCGTATCTACCCCTCTGAGGTCACTTCTATCATCCACTTTACTGCAGCTCTCTTGGATCTAGCCACAAGGGATGGCCTCCCTGCTAGGCAAACTCCTGCTTCATGAGCTTGGCATCTATTGATCCCTCCACTTAGAATGCTCTTCCTTCATATATCTAAATAATTCACTCCTTCTAGTTATCTTCTCAGGAGTCACTTGACAAGCATAGCTTTCTCTTTAGTTCAGTTCAGTCACTCAGTCGTGTCTGCCTCTTTGCAACCCCATGGACTGTAGCATGCCAGGCCTCCCTGTCCATCACCAACTCCTGGAGTTCACTCAAACTCACATGCATCAAGTTGGTGATGCCATCCAGCCATCTCATCCTCTGTCGTCCCCTTCTCCTCCTGCCCCCAATCCCTCCCAGCATCAGAGTCTTTTCCAATGAGTCAGCTCTTCGTATCAGGTGGCCAAAGTATTGGAGTTTCAGCTTCAACATCAGTCTTTCCAATGAACACCCAGGACTGATCTCCTTTAGGATGGACTGGTTGGATCTCCTTGCAGTCCAAGGGACTCTCAAGAGTGTTCTCCAACACCACAGTTCAAAAGCATCTATTCTTTGGCACTCAGCTTTCTTTACACTCCAACTCTCACATCCATACATGACTACTGGAAAAACCATAGCCTTGACTAGACAGACAGGCAAAGTAATGTCTCTAGCCTTGACTAGACAGACAGGCAAAGTAATGTCTCTGCTTTTCAATATGCTATCTAGGTAGGTCATAACTATTCTTCCAAGCTTTCTCTTACAATCATATATAAAAAAGCAACATCACTCTCAATCACGATGTGTTTCACATTGCATTATTTTTCTTCAGAATACTTATTACCATGTAACATGTTTATTTGTTTGATGGTGGTGACTCTCAGATCTGAATGTATGCTCCATAAGTGCAAATATCTTATTTTGTCCCCTAAAGTTTTCTTATCACCAAGAACTATCAGTGCTCAACACATGGTAGGATATCAGTAAATATTTGTAAAGTAAGTTTAGATATATCAATTAATAGAGAGTTCTGGCTAATAGTATGATTATTGCATTTGCAATAAAATTTTAAAGAAAATGTCCTTAATACATGGAAAATCAACTTTCATCTCAAAAATCTGATTTTTAAACATCTACACCAGTCTTTCAAATAATGGAAGAGTCATTATTCTATAGTTCTATAAAATGTATATATTTTAAGGTCATTTCATTAACTACATAAAAATTCTCATTCAGAGAAACATGTTGAACAATAACTAATATCCATCCACCTCTCTTTCAAACTCCAATTATATAACGGAGAGAAAAATTATTTTGAACTTTTCCTTTCTATGTCTCAACCTGAATTTCCTCAAAGGTGAATACAAATACTATCCTGACCAATCCTGAAAACATTTATTTGACAGCTGTATCCATATACTATATGCCATTCTAATACCAAATATTTATGAAAAAATACATAAATGTTATATATATATGCACAAGTATAATTAACAATATTGGTTTAACTATCCCACTAATGAATCTAATGATCAAAGAAAACAACAAACTGTACTTTTTAATTAAATCAAAGCAGATTTAGGAAAGTCTAGGTCAGATTCTGAGAAATATCAACCAATATGAGAGACTATAGGAACATATATACTCCACATACACATAAAATATATCACATTATAATTCTAAAATGCAACTTATTTAAATTTATAGGTAAAATATTAATATTTATTGCAAAAAAGGACTAAATAAACCTGTTTGAAAAACCACTCTTATGAATAGTTATTATTGCCATTTTTCTCTGTTAACAATCATAATTTTAAAGATAGGGTCCATACTCTAACCATTGCTTAGAATGAGTCCATTCAAAACAATGCCAAAGGAAAAGGAAAAACATGTTTAACTAAACTTTAGGAGAAATATGGCTGAGCTATATATAATATAAAGCATAAGCTATGTATATAAACATAAACATATATAAAAACTTCAAGGCTGAAATACTGTCATGTCCCTTGATGTTAATACTCCAGCAAAGTAATCTTGTTAATAGTAGGAGTAACCTGTTACACAAAACACATGTATTAAAAACAAGTAACAGTTCTGGTGGGGTAAAAAAAGGTGACATAGGAGAACCTAGCTTCTCTGTCTCCCCATGAAGATCAACTAGTGAACAGCTCTCCATGGGCAAAAACAGTTCTGGGATGTCACTAGGGTACATTTAGTAAGTTTTAGCAACACAGTGGAACAACAACAACAAAAAAAAAAACCAGAATAACTGCACAAGAAAAGAAAGAAAAGTTCATCTTGTCCACATCATTCCATATCCTATGTTGGCATTATTCAGCACCAAGAAGGAACTTCCAAGCTAGAAAAATTTCCTCTCACCAGGAAAAGAAGAGACATATGAACAACCGGCTTCAACAGCTTTTCGGGTCATTACACCAAAGTCCAACTTCAGTTTCAACCTACCCAGACCAGCAAAGCTGAGACATATTGAGCCAGCTAGAAACAAGGAAGAAATGCAGAGGCTACTTTTAACAAATAGGCAGCAGAATGATGGGTGGTTCACAGAGATCTGCTCTGCAGACAACCTTAGCAGAGTTCACCACTGATGAAGCCAATGGCCACGATTCATCATGGATCCTTTCAGATCTCATTAGTCTTTGTCCCACAGGTTTCTGAGTTAGCTGATAATAGCAGCCACCCCATCTGCACCACCGCCCCAAACTCATGCTGAAGCCAGGAACCACACTGAAGCTATCCAAGGTATCTGCAGCTACGCAAGTATAAGACATCAGTTGCATAAATCACCCTTTGCCCAAATCAGAACCTTGAGCACAACAACCACCATCTTGGGCTTTTCCAGCTACATGAGTACAAGTAGTCAACCTAAGCCATTTAGTGCCATCTTCGCACTCCCTCTGCCCTATTCCAGGTCACCAGTATCTCTCCTTGAAAGAAGATTTAGGGACCCATGTGGTGCCCTAGTTTTGCAGCTGCTGCCCATGGAATACACCTCTCTATCACTTAACTAGTAGCCAGCGAGGTTTGTATCCACGGGTTCAACAGGACTACAGCAAACAAGAAACAGTTTGGGGTTTTTTTTTCCATTTCTTATTTTGAGATTTATTGAAGTATAACTGATTTACAAAAAAACTACACATGTTCAAGATATACATGTACATATATGCTTCTCAGTAAGTTTGGATATAGGCATTCACCCCAATACCATCACCATAATCAAGTTAACAAACATATCTATCACCTTGAAAAATGTCCTTGTATTTCACATGTGTTTGTATACGTGTCTGTTTGTGTGTGGTAAGAACAAAAAACAGTTCTCAACTGGCTGTCCTTTGAGGGCTCAATACAAAGTGAGCAGAAAAAAATGTCATTCTATAAGTCCTTCCCTGAGAGAGGTATCTTTGCATAATTAAAAGCTGCTGGTTGAGAGTCTGACTTCAATCAGTGTGCATCTGGGTGCTGACTGACATTCTCCCCTGTGGGACATTGACAGATCTTGGCACACTCTCAACTACTGGGAGCTACTAAGAATGAAGAAGTATGTTTAGACAATCATAAAAGTTTGAGAGATAATCAAGAGCTACGGTCAAGTGGAAGGATAAGTTTCATCTTCTACATGATTTCACCTCTGTCTAGAAGAGGTGGCTATTTTATCAAATGCATGGAAACTAACATAAAGAGACAAGGAAAATGAAAAGAACAAGAAAACAAAAAAGCAAAAAATGAGGTATATGTTCCAAACAAAAGGACAATATAAAACCCCAGAAACAGACTTTAGTGAAATGGAGATAAGTGATTTACCTGATAAACATGTCAAAATAATGGCTGTAAAGATGTTCAACAAAGAAAACAATGCAAAAGCAAAGGGAAAATTTCAACAAAGAAATAAAAAATACAAGAACTTACCAAACAAATCAGAGCTAAAGAATATAACTGAACTGAAAAATACAGTAGAGGGGGTTAATGGACAACTACATGAAGTAAAAGAAATGATCAGCAAACTCAGAGACAGGAAATCAGAAGAGCAAAAGGAAAAAAAAGGAATGAGAAAGACTGAACATAGCTTAAGGAACTTATGAGACACCACTAAGTGAAACAATACTCACTATAGGAATCCCAGAAAGAGAAAAGAGGGAGAAAAGGGAAGAAAGATTATTTTAAGACATAATGACTGAAAACTTCCCTAACTTGGGGAAGGAAACAGACATCCAAATTCACTTCAGATTTAAAGATACACATGGACTGAATGTGAAGGGATGGAAAAAGAGAATTCCATGCAAATGGAAACAAAAATGTATAGGAGGAGCTACACTTTATATTAGACAAAATAGACTTGAAGCCAAAGCCTGGAAAAAGAAAAAAGGAAGGTCATCATAAAATAATAAAGGGGAGAATGGCACTGAAACATGTACACTATCACGTAAGAAACGAATCGCCAGTCTAGGTTCGATACAGGATACAGGATGCTTGGGGCTGGTGCACGGGGATGATCCAGAGAGATGATATGGGGTGGGAGGTGGGAGGGGGTTTCAGGATTGGGAACTCATGTACACCCGTGGCAGATTCATGTCAATGTATGGCAAAACCAATACAGTATTGTAAAGTGAAATAAAGTAAAAATAAAAATTTTAAAAATAATAATACTAAAGGGGTCAATCCAACACAAAGATATAACACTGATTAGTATTTATACAGCCAACATAGGAGGACCTAAATATGGGAGGGAAATAATGATAGATTTGAAGGGAAAAATAGACACCAACAGAACAATAGTATGAGACTCAATATCCTACTTTCAACAATGAATACATCATCCAGACAAAAAGTCAAAGGGAAACACTGAACTTAAATGATACATTAGACCAGAGGAACCTTACACATATGTACAGAAGGTTCCAGCCAAAAGCATAAGAATACATATTCTTCTTAAGGGCATGTGTAATATTCTCCAGGATAGATCCTATGTTAGGCTGTAAAACAAGTCTTAATGAATTTTATAAGACTGAAGTCATATTAAGCATCCGTTTCAACTGTAACGGCATAAAACAAAAAATTATAAACAAAAAACTGGAAAATTCAAAAATATGTGGAGATTAAACAACATGATACTGAGCAGCCAATGACTAAAAAATAAATCAAAATAAAAATTTTAAATATCTTGAGACAAACACAAAAGGAAATACAGTATACAGAAATGAGTGGGATGCAGCAAAAGCAATCTTAAGGAAGTTCGTAATGATAAACACCTATATTAAGAAAAAGAAAACAGCTCTGAAGAATATTCTAACTTTATATCTCAAAGAACAGAAAAAAAGAACAACCTAAGCCCAAAGTTAGTAGAATGAAGAAAGAAAGATCAAAACAGAAACAAATGAAATACAGATTAAAAGGACAACTAAGAAGATCAATGAAACAAAGAGCCGTTTCCTAAAAAGCATAAACCAATTCATAAAGCTTGGCTAGACTTAATAAGAAAAAAGAGAACTCAAATAAGAAAATTAGAAGTGAAAGACAAGATGTTACAACTGACACCACAGAAATACAAAGGATCATGAGAGACTACTCTGAACAATTTATACACCAAAGAAAAAAGGATAACTCAGAAGGAACAGATAAATTCCCAGAAATATACAACTCTCCCTGACTGAATTATGAAGAAACGGAACCTAGGAAAAACTTACAGAAATAGAGAACTGATAGGCACTTGCCAGAGACTGGTGGCAGGGGCTGGGGATAAAGTGTGAGGTGACTAAAAAGTACAAACCTCCAATTCCAAGATAAATATGTAATAAGGATACAACATAGAGCATGGTGAGTATAGTTAACAACATCCTGTTTCTGTAACTTGCTTAAGAGAGACTTTTTTTTTAACACCGAAAACATTTTGTATTGGGGTACAGCCAGTTAACAATGCTGTTATAGTATCAGGTGAACTGTTTTCATCAAAAGAAATAAATTGTAACTGAGTGAAGTCACAGACGTTAACTAAACTTATTGTGGCTAACATTTTGACATGAAATCAGTATGTTGTACACTTTGAATGAATACAGTGTTCTATGTTATTTACATCACAACGTGGAGAGGAAATTAAAATAAATTATATCAGACAAAATAGACTTTAGACAAAAATTGTCACTACAGATAAAGATGACATTTTAAAATGATAAATATAAGAAGATATTCTAATATAAGAAGATATAAAATATTCCAGTATATTCTAAATATAAGATATTCCAGTTATAAATATATATGTACTTAAAAGCAGAGCCCCAAAATGTGTCAAGCCAAAATGAACAGAACTGAAGAAAGAAATAGACAAATAATAAAGGGCAGAACAACTAGACAGAAGATAAGCAAGAAAATGCAAGACTTGAAAAACACTGCAAGTCAAATAGATCTCACAGACAATTAGGACACTTCATCCAACAAAAATAGAATATACATTCTATTCAAGAATTTAATAGATGGATACAATATCAGGCTACCCATAACAGAGGAGAGAATGAATGAACTGCAGAAAGTTAAAGGTCGATGTAAAGAGGGGGAAAAAAAAAAAAACCTTTGAAGATACTAAAGAGTCATCAAAGATACAGAGCACATGGTGGAATGGTCTAAGAGACACAGATGTATAGAAGAGTCTTTTGGACTCTGTGGGAGAGCGTGAGGGTGGGATGATTTGGGAGAATGGCATTGAAACCTGTATAATATCATATATGAAACGAATCGCCAGTCCAGGCTTGATGCATGATACTGGATGCTTGGGGCTGGTGCACTGAGACGACCCAGAGGTATGGTACGGGGAGGGAGGAAGGAGGGGGGTTCAGGATGGGGAACATGCGTATACCTGTGGCGGACTCATGTTGAGGTATGGCAAAACCAATACAATAGTGTAAAGTAATTAACCTCCAATTAAAATAAATAAACTTATATTTTAAAAAAAAGACAAAAAAAAAGAAACTGAAATCTCACAAGAACTGGAAAGAAAGAATATGTAGAAGTCATATTTGAAGAGATATTTAGCAAGAATTTTCCAAGAATTCAAAAAACCCTATACAGGAAGAAAAAACTTTAAATAAACTTGAAAGCACAAAAAAATCAGAAACACCAGCACACATATTAAAACCACTGAAAACCAAAAATAGAGAAAACATGAAAAGTTAATCAGAGAATTGGAGTAGGAAATGGCAACCCACTCCAGTATTCTTGCCTGGGAAATCCCATGGACAGAGAGGAGTCTGGTGGACTATTGTCCATGGGGTAACAAAAGAGTCAAACACAACTTAGCAACTAAACAACAACAACATTGAGAGAATGGATCCATTACTTTCAAAGGAGAGAGAGCTGCCTTTTCAACTCAAAATATGGAAGCCAGAAGACAAGGAGTATCAACTTTAAAACAAAGAAAAAAAATTCTACAAGTCCATTCTAAAGGAGATAGCCCTGGGTGTTCTTTGGAAGGAATGATGCTCAAGCTGAAACTCCAGTACTTTGGCCACCTCATGAGAAGAGTTGACTCACTGGAAAAGACTCTGATGCTGGGAGGGATTGGGGGCAGGAGGAGAAGGGGACAACAGAGGATGAGATGGCTGGATGGCATCACCGACTCGATGGACGTGAGTTTGAGTGAACTCCGGGAGTTGGTGATGGACAGGGAGGCCTGGCGTGCTGTGATTCATGGGGTTGCAAAGAGTTGGACACGACTGAGTGACTGAACTGAACTGACCCACCTGAAAATAGTACTCAGAAATGAAGACAAAAGGAATTCTCTAATAAATATAAAATGAGGGAATTCACTGTCAGCAGATCATCACTTAAAAGAAAAAAAGTAACTTTAAAAAAATGCTTAAGGCAAAAGATCCTAGGGGGAAACACAGAATTGCAGAAAAGAATGAAGAGCTTCCAAAGGGATAAAAATTCTCAGTGAATACTGATTGTTTTTAATAATACCGTCTTACAGAATAAGAATATATGTAGGATTAAAATGTAATAAGATAACAGCAAAATAGGTGAGACAAAGGAGTCAGAATGTATTAAGTTTCTTGCATTG
The DNA here is from genome assembly GCF_042477335.2 of Ovis canadensis. Classification (NCBI taxonomy): domain Eukaryota; kingdom Metazoa; phylum Chordata; class Mammalia; order Artiodactyla; family Bovidae; genus Ovis; species Ovis canadensis. The sequence goes on along the minus strand of NC_091246.1, from coordinate 86,214,556 downwards.
TGTGAAAAATTAAATACACCCTGAAGTAAGTTAAGTAAGTTAGTTAAAATACACTCTAAAAAGTGAATGACTGGGAAGTTCCATTTATAGTAGCTGAGTAGATTTCTATCAGGTTAAATCTCCTGCATAAAACTATTTCAACTCTGAGCAAAATATAAAAACAACTACCTGAAGGTACAGAGAATGATCAAATACAGGAAGAATCTGAACAACACCTGATACTGGAAAAATAGAATATTCTGAGTAAGTTTTCCATTTTTGTGAATTTTTATCCAAGACAGGCTCATACCAGACATGATGTGGGGAGGCTAAAATTCCAATAGTAATTTACAGTTTTACTGCCTTGAAGAAGTTCAGGACAAAGTTGAGTCCACCACTGTAGCTATAAAGAAGAAAAATTCTAGAAGGGTGACAGTCAAAACCATGACTGATACCTGAAGTATCGATACATGGCAAAGACTCTAAGCAATCCAGATAAAAGAACTTAAAAGCAATTTAACCGTTTTCTTTTTTTTTTTTTTAACTGTTTTCATCTGAAGGAAATCAGGGCTTGGTGGTTAACTTATTTAAATTCTGAGAGAAAGAGAGGAAGGGAGGCAGCTGGAGGGAAGAATTTCAGAACTTATGAGTACTGTAACATGTCAGAAAGCAGAATTTCTATAAAATATCTGTTACTATATACATTAAATAATCCAAAATTGTTAGACACAGACAAAACATTAATATATGACCTGTATTTAAAGCAATGGAAAATCACTAAGTAATTAAATCCAAGAAGACCCAAAAGATATAATTAAAAGTATGATTTTAAAGAATCTACTTTAACTATTATAATAGGGACCAAAAGAAAAAAAATGTGCTTGTAAGATTAAATAGGAAAACTTCACAGATACATATATAATACAGTAATGAATCAAATGAAAATTCTAGAACTGAAATGTACAATATTTATAGAATAATTCACAGAAAAGACCTATAGAAAAATTGGAGATAACAGAAATGTCAGTTAACTTGAATAAAAATTAATATAAATTAACTAAAGAACACAGATTGGAAGATTCTAAAAAATGAAGAGAGACTCATCAGTCTTCAGGGTAATGGTGAAAAGTCTTACATAAGTAAAATAGGAATCTTTGAAAGGAAAAGAGAGAGGTCAGAAAAATGTTTGACAAAATAATGTCAAAAATTTCCCCAATTCAGTAAAAAATACAAAAAAATTATTATTTACAGAAATCAAGAAGTCATCAAACTGCAAGAAGGATGACCACAATGAAAATCATACTTGGGAACATCAGAGTTAAAATGCTTAATATCAAAGGTTAAATATTGAGGGAAAAAAATCTAGACAAAACTGACACATAACATTTAATTGTTACAGTGTCAGAAACAAATTCCCAGTTACAGTGTCAGAAACACTGGAGTCCAGAATACAGAAAAGTGACATTTTAAAACTACTCAAAAATATATATATATAAACAGTCAATTAACCCAAAAAAATAGGAAGGAACTAGGAACAGAGGAACCAACAAACAGGACAAATGGAATACAAATGGTAAGATGGTACACCTAAACACAACCATATAAATAATCATATTAAATCTAAATGCATTACCATTGCGATGAGAAGGAAATTGCTAAAATGAATAGAAACAGGATCCAACTATGTACACTTTAAATATTAAGACACCCATGGATGGAAATTTATAGAATGGGAAAAGGTATAAAATGTAAGTGAAGTGGCTCAGTCATGTCTGACTCTTTGCAACCCCATGGACTGCAGCCCACCAACCTCCTCTGTCCATGGGAAATGGTATACTACCATGGAAAATGTAACCATTAAAGAGATTGATTGATTAAATTAACATCATAAAATTTGATTTCAAGTCAACAGAGTATTATTATAGTTAAAAGTAACATTTTACAATAGCAAAGGGCTCGATTAATTAGAAAGACATGACAATTATAAATACGTATGCCCCTAGTAAAACAGCTTCAAAATACATGAAGCAAATGTCGACAAAATTAAAAAGAAAACAATCATACTGTAAGATTTTCTCTCAGCAACTGACAGAAAAGCTGATTAAAACCTAAGGATAAAAATCACTAAATACATAAGATCTGAACACTACCAACCACAATGACATAATTAATACTGATATTTAAGGGAAACTCAAGCCAATATGGAAATCACATATTATTTTCAGGTATCAACCAACAGTAAGTTCACCAAAACTCTATGCTGGGACATACAACAAGTCTCAATAAATTTCCAAATACAATAATACTATAGAGTACTATCTCTGACCATAATAGAAGTATATTTGAAGTGAATAAAAATAAGATATACAAGGAGAAAAACATTATTTCAAAATTAAAAAATATATCTCCTAATAACTAAAGGGGCAAAAAGAAAATCATGAGGGAAACTAGAAACATTTCTAACTGAATATTTATTTGTAAAACTGACAAGCTAATACTAAGAGCAAGGATATACAGAGAATTCTTTAAAAAGAACAAAGTGACTTACACTACATTTCATGAGGTAAACAGGTACATACTAGTGGGTATTTTTCTGGACTCTATCCTGTTTTATCAATTATTTTGTCAGTCTTCATGTGAACACTACACCCACAATCTTGATTTTTTAGCTTGTTAAATATGTCTCAAAATTGGGTAGTATAAGTCCAACTTTATTTTTTATTATACTTGATTTTGTTCTTTTAGTTCCCTTGCATTTCCTTATAAATTCTAGTCTTGGCTGGTACTTATCTAGAAAATATAGCCTCCTGGAATTTTTATTGTGATTACATAATAGATCAATTGGGGGAGAACTGATAGCTGTCCACTTATATATGTCTTATAATTTCACTCTGGTATGTTTTGTACTTTTCACTGTACAAGTCTGGGGCACATTTTGTCAAATTCATCCTTAATTATTACACAGGCTTTGATGTTATTATAAACGGTCTTCTTAAATTTCAATTTCTAATTATTTGTCTCTAATATTTAGATATATAATTGAGTTTTGTAAACTGATGTTACATCTTGCAACACCGCTAAATTTACTTACTATTTCTAGGAGCTTCATCATAGACTCAGTAGGCTTTCTATACGGATGCTCAGGTTCTGTGAATAAAAAGAGTTTTACTTCCTTATTTCTAATTAGTATGATTTTATTTGTTTCTTGCCTTATTGTACTAGTTAGAATCTCCAGTGTAATGCTGAATATAATTGACTTGTTCCTTAAGTAAGAAGGAAAACAGTCAGTATTTAGTAAGAAAGAAAGAGTCTTATACAAACTCTTCTAGTAAAGTGAAAAAGAGAACACTTTTAATTCACATTAGGACACCAGCATCAACTTAATATCAAAATCTAACATGAAACATTCAAGAAAGGACAAGCCCAATATCCCTCATAAATACAGATGCAAGAATCCTAACAAAAATATTAGCAAATTGAATCCAGCAATATGAAAATAAAAAAAATTTCAATGAAGTTGGGTTTATTCCAAAAGTACAAAACTGAATTAATAATTGAAAAACAATAAATGTAATAAACCACCTAACAGATTACACAAGAAAAGCCTTAGCATCCCTGTAAAAGATGCACTGTAACACATGTATCCCATTGTTCACTGCAGCACTATTTACAATAACTAGAACATGGAAGCAACCTAGATGTCCATCGACAGATGAATGGGTAAAGAAGTTGTGGTACATACACACAATGGAATATTACTCAGCCATAGAAAGGAATGCATTTCAGTCAGTTCTGATGAGGTGGATGAACCTAGAACCTATTACACAGAGTAAAGTGAGTCAGAAAGAGAAAGATAAATACTGTATTCTAATGCATATATATGGAATCTAGAAAAATGGCACTGATGAATTTATTTATAGGGCAACAATGGAGACACAGACATACAGAATAGACTTATGGACACAGAGAGAGGGTGAGATGTATGGAAAGTGTAACATGGAAACTCACATTACCATATGTAAAATATACAGCCAACGGGAATTTGCTGTATGGCTCAGGAAGCTCAAAAAGGGGCTCTGTATCAACCTAGAGGGGTGGGATGGAAGGGAACATGGGAGGGAGTTTCAAAAGGGAGGGGTATATGTATACCTATGGCTGATTCATGTTGAGGTTTGACAGAAAACAGCAAAATTCTGTAAAGCAATTATCCTTCAATAAAAAATAATTTTAAAAAAAGATGCACTCTATACAGTCAATACCTGTTCATGAAAAGCTTCTATCAAACTATGAAAGACAGGAACTTCTGAATGTGATAAAGGATATTTACAAAAAACCCACAGCATATAGTGTTTAAAGGTAAAATACTATTAAGTTTCAAAAATAAGCAAAATTAATCAATGATGATAGCAGTAAAAACAGTGGTTATGTTGTAGGGGTTGCTACCTATTATGAACATTATGGAGGTTTACTGAATATTAATAATATTCTATTTCTTGATCTGAATAGCATTATATGGATGTGTTCAATTTGTGAAATGTCATTGAGTTATACACTTAAGGTTTGTACTTTACTGTTTGTATGTTACCCTTCAGTAAAACTCTTTACAAAAACTCTCAACAGTGTTTTCATGAAACTATAAATTATCCTTCAAGATATATTTAAGTGCTAAGTGCCAACATGGCCAAGACACTTTGAAGAATAGTAAGAAAGTAGATCTATCAAATATAAAGATTTACTATGAAGCTATGCTAATTAAGATGATGTAGCATTGTCTAAGAATACAGAGAAAACAGTTTAGAAAGAAAGTCTAAATAAAATAAAATATTCAATGAAATTAAATAAAATATAGGATATACGATAGAGGTAGCCCAACACTAAACAGGAAAACAGGGGGAAAAAATAAATAAATAAAATGCATCCTTACCTTAAACAATATATGAAACACAATTCCAAATGATTTATAAATATAAATGACATAAGCAAAGCTTTAAAACTTTTTGAAGAAAACAGAGATATAAATATTTCCATATTTGGAGTAGGAAAGGATTTCTTAAATGAGCACTAGTGATAAAATAATACTTTTTCTAAATTAAAATTAGGAAGTTCTGTTCACGTATGACATGTTAAAGAAAATCAAAAGACAAGGTACATACTAAGAGAAGATAGTTGCCACATATTTAACCTACTAGAGATTAATATCAAAAACATTTAAAGAATATTTAAAAATCAGTAAGATAAGGTGTCCATATGTGTGTGGATTTATCTCTGGGCTTTCTATTTTGTTCCATTGATCTATATGTCTGTCTTTGTGCCAGTACCATACTGTCTTGATGACTGTGGCTTTGTAGTAGAGCCTGAAGTCAGGCAAGTTGATTCCTCCAGTTCCATTCTTCTTTCTCAAGATTGCTTTGGCTATTCGAGGTTTTTTGTATTTCCATACAAATCTTGAAATTATTTGTTCTAGTTCTGTGAAAAATGTGGCTGGTAGCTTGATAGGGATTGCATTGAATTTGTAAATTGCTTTGGGTAGTATACTCATTTTCACTATATTGATTCTTCCAATCCATGAACATGGTATATTTCTCCATCTATTAGTGTCCTCTTTGATTTCTTTCATCAGTGTTTTATAGTTTTCTATATATAGGTCTTTAGTTTCTTTAGGTAGATATATTCCTAAGTATTTTATTCTTTTCGTTGCAATGGTGAATGGAATTGTTTCCTTAATTTCTTTTTCTACTTTCTCATTATTCGTGTATAGGAATGCAAGGGATTTCTGTGTGTTGATTTTATATCCTGCAACTTTACTATATTCATTGATTAGCTCTAGTAATTTTCTGGTGGAGTCTTTAGGGTTTTCCATGTAGAGGATCATGTCATCTGCAAACAGTGAGAGTTTTACTTCTTCTTTTCCAATTTGGATTCCTTTTATTTCTTTTTCTGCTCTGATTGCTGTGGCCAAAACTTCCAGAACTATGTTGAATAGTAGCGGTGAAAGTGGACACCCTTGTCTTGTTCCTGACTTTAGGGGAAATGCTTTCAGTTTTTCACCATTGAGGATAATGTTTGCTGTGGGTTTGTCATAGATAGCTTTCATTATGTTGAGGTATGTTCCTTCTATTCCTGCTTTCTGGAGAGTTTTTATCATAAATGGATGCTGAATTTTGTCAAAGGCCTTCTCTGCATCTATTGAGATAATCATATGGTTTTTATTTTTCAATTTGTTAATGTGGTGAATTACATTGATTGATTTACGGATATTGAAGAATCCTTGCATCCCTGGGATAAAGCCCACTTGGTCATGGTGTATGATCTTTTTAATGTGTTGTTGGATTCTGATTGCTAGAATTTTGTTGAGGATTTTTGCAGACATATAGATCAATGGAACAAAATAGAAAGCCCAGAGATAAATCCACACACATATGGACACCTTATCTTTGACAAAGGAGGCAAGAATATACAATGGAGTAAAGACAATCTCTTTAACAAGTGGTGCTGGGAAAACTGGTCAACCACTTGTAAAAGAATGAAACTAGATCACTTTCTAACACCGCACACAAAAATAAACTCAAAATGGATTAAAGATCTAAATGTAAGATCAGAAACTATAAAACTCCTAGAGGAGAACATAGGCAAAACCCTCTCAGACATAAATCACAGCAGGATCCTCTATGATCCACCTCCCAGAATGCTGGAAATAAAAGCAAAAATAAACAAATGGGATCTAATTAAAATTAAAAGCTTCGGCACAACAAAGGAAAATATAAGCAAGGTGAAAAGACAGCCTTCTGAATGGGAGAAAATAATAGCTAATGAAGCAACTGACAAACAACTAATCTCAAAAATATACAACCAACTTCTGCAGCTCAACTCCAGAAAAATAAACGACCCAATCAAAAAATGGGCCAAAGAACTAAATAGACATTTCTCCAAAGAAGACATACAGATGGCTAACAAACACATGAAAAGATGCTCAACATCACTCATTATTAGAGAAATGCAAATCAAAACCACAATGAGGTACCACTTCACACCAGTCAGAATGGCTGCGATCCAAAAATCTGCAAGCAATAAATGCTGGAGAGGGTGTGGAGAAAAGGGAACCCTCCTACACTGTTGGTGGGACTGCAAACTAGTACAGCCACTATGGAGAACAGTGTGGAGATTCCTTAAAAAATTGCAAATAGAACTACCTTATGACCCAGCAATCCCACTGCTGGGCATACACACCGAGGAAACCAGAATTGAAAGAGACACATGTACCCCAATGTTCATCGCAGCACTGTTTATAATAGCCAGGACATGGAAACAACCTAGATGTCCATCAGCAGATGAATGGATAAGAAAGCTGTGGTACATATACACAATGGAGTATTACTCAGCCGTTAAAAAGAATTCATTTGAATCAGTTCTGATGAGATGGATGAAACTGGAGCCGATTATACAGAGTGAAGTAAGCCAGAAAGAAAAACACCAATACAGTATACTAACACATATATATGGAATTTAGGAAGATGGCAATGACGACCCTGTATGCAAGACTGGGAAAGAGACACAGATGTGTATAACGGACTTTTGGACTCAGAGGGAGAGGGAGAGGGTGGGATGATTTGGGAGAATGACATTCTAACATGTATACTATCATGTGAATTGAATCGCCAGTCTATGTCTGACGCAGGATGCAGCATGCTTGGGGCTGGTGCATGGGGATGACCCAGAAAGATGTTATGGGGAGGGAGGTGGGAGGGGGGTTCATGTTTGGGAATGCATGTAAGAATTAAAGATTTTAAAATTTAAAAAATAAAAAACTAAAAAAAAAAAAGAAAAAAAAAAAATAAAAATCAGTAAGAAAAAAGCCAATAGAAGAATGGATAAAATACAGAAATAGACACTTTGCAGAAGAGGGCACTCACTTGGCTAGTAATCACAAAAATATGCTTTATCAGTGATAAATACATGATGATAAAAATATTATTATTTTATACTAATTCAGCAGCTGTCAACAAACTAAGTCTGACAATATCAAGTGGTGAGGATGAAAATCAACCAAATACATTATTGGTATAAGTAAAATGGATGAAAAATACTTTGAAAAGTAACTGACCAGCATTTTGTGAAAGTAACATTTTCATACCCTAAACCTAGAATTTCTATTCTGAGATATTTATTTCACAAAAATGCTGCATGTATATGCTAAGAATCATGTACAAAAATGTCAATTGTAGCATTATTCATAATAGCAAAAAACTGGAAATAACCCTAATACTCATCTACAAATGAATGGCTAAGTAGTTATGATATAATCACAGAGAGTATTTTATAGCAGTAAAAATAAATGAACAGTTATACTAAACATCATAGGTGAATCTTAATACAGTGATAAGAAAAATTGCGAAAACCCAGGAAACAGCACAATTTAATACATTTTTATAAATGGGAAAACAGCCATATTCTACTTCCTCATAAACTTTTATGGAATAAAACTTTATAAAAAATAATTAAAATGATAAATAGCTCAGTAGTTACCTCTGGTGAGAGAATCAGGGTAGCAGTAAAGGGTGAAGGATACAAGTAGATATAAGCTATCAGTAATTTTCTACCCTTGGATTAGTTGGTGGGACCAAGGGCAATTTAAAAAGTGACAATTAAAATAAATATACACATAATACAATATTGTGTCATGATATAAATTTTATGACTAATCCAATTCTGTGCACTTGATGTCCAAAAAATACAATATAATACAATACAAATTTTAAAACTGCTTGTTAGCAAGACAAAATATGCTGGGTTGAAAAACTACTATTAAAGGATCACTAATAAACTTTAAAGCTTCCAAGTATGTAATGGTGTTAATTCATTTCTTTAAATTCTAAAATTAAAAGAAATGCTGAGTGTATTAAATAAACTAACAGGAGTACGATTTTTTAATAATATGTATTTACAGCTGAAAGTTACCTTGAAAATTATCTGAAAGAGGTACCTCTGGATATTTTCTATATGACAAGCTCTGTGTTTAACATGCATTATCTCATTAATCCTCACAAACTATGACAAAGCATTAATATCAATATTTTATCTGCAAAGAAACTTTGGCTAAAAGGGTTAAGAAATGAGTTCAAGTTCACAAAGCTCACAGGTGGAGCTACAATTTGATCCCAGGTTTATTTGAATACTAAACCTGCTTATTTGTACTACCTCACTTAATTGGAAAGGAAATAGGTAGAAAAGTCAACTGATCTGCCCAAAATCATATATCAAGGTACTGCCAGAATTGAGACTAAATGGTATTAACTTGTTGGGAAGATCTTCTGGAGAAGGGAAAGGCTACCCACTACAGTATTCTGGCCTGGAGAATTCCGTGGACTGTATAGTCTAGGGGGTTGCAAAGAGTTGGACACTACTGAGTGACTTTCACAGTACTCACTCACTCACCACACACCAGGAATTAAGGCAAGTACTTTTATGAGACTTCCAGATTTTCATTCCATTATCTCATTCAATAAAAATTCTCAAAATAGGCATGACCTATTAATTTCCTTTTCATTATCATATATCAGCCAAATGTTTCAACCTAATAACTCTACCAGATAACCCCTGTATTTCTACATGAATCCACACCATATAAAATATTCATTTCTAAAGAGTATGATAAAAGCACAATGCAAATCTGCCACATATATTCTAATATATGCAAATTTATTTAACTTTTGTGTTTCAGTCAATTGTAGTAAATACTTTAATATGATATTATACAAAGAAACATTTTTAGAAAATGTCTCACCTGTTCTGAGCGGTCTGAATCACATTCTCCAGGTAAAGGACAGAATGCTTCTTGTGATTGCTGAAGCTTTTCTTTTAATTTAGCATTTTCTTGCTCTTTTTGAAATAGCTGATCCTGAAGAGTAACAACACTTTGTCGGAGCATAGCTTCACTTGATTTTGTGGTTTCAAAACAAATATGTAATTCATTGTAAAGCTGTTTTAAAAAATATATCCAAATAATCAATAAATACATCTATATATATAACAAACATATTCATACATATGTCTATATATGACATACTCCTTGCCCTCAAGTTATCTTAATAGTCTAAGAGGAAAAGCAATATATAAACAAATGGGAAACCAAATGATATAACCACATGCCAATATAAAACTTCAACTGATGTTAAAAAGACAGTATGTTTTACTAGCCAGTTGTAATATAGGCATATAAACATTTTAAGCTAGCTATATTAATTGTCATGACAAAGAACGGAATTGAACTGAGCCGTAATGATATTATAGAAACTGAATGAAAACAAAAAAGTCATTCTAAAGTTAGAATAAATGCAGAAAAAAAAATTATGTACAGTGGTAGGAAGAAACAGAAAGGGAACATAAGTTATATTAGCCTAACTGGACTCAAAATACACATTTGAAGAAAAAAAAATAAACTTTTATTGAGAGTTCATGAAAGTTGACTGATATATTCCCATTTAGTAAAACTAGCATCTACTGCTAGAGCAGAGGAGGAGCAGCAGAAGGAATAGTAGGAGATACAGCCAGCCAATGAGACTGTAGATGGAATGCAAAGGCTCTTGAATGCCAGATTAGGGAAGATGGATTTGTTCCTGCAGAAAACAGGTCATCACTGAAGACCTTGATCAGAGTGATAAAAATAGAATCAGTGTTCCAAAGTGATGACAGATAATTTTAAAATTTTTTAATTCAAGGCAACATGAATTGAATAAATTTATATTGAGGGTTTATTAAGACTGTGAGACAGTGTAAGGTATATACCTGGTGGCATAGAGTCATACATGGTAAACAATGGTATTCCTCCAATACAAACGAACTTACTTGGTGATGAAAATCCTAACTTATGATTGTGATTTAATGATATATAATTCAATTTGTAGTAGCTGATTCTGATTTTTTCAAAATCTGTATGTGTGTATATATATACATATTTGCTGATGACACTGGGAATGTGACCCAAGAATTATATCTGCTTTAAAATTAAAAAATAGGGCTAATAGTGAATCAGTGAGGTTATAACAAAAGCAAAATCCCCAAAGACAGAATTTCAAAATTATGTTAAGACAACAGGTTTTTAGGTTTGCTTATCCAGTTGAAGACAGGGAGAATCAGACTAGTTGGCCTTCCTTGCTTCATGTGAAGAAATATAACTAGAGAAAAGTTGGCAGAATATTTTGTTTGTATGCAATAGTTTACTTTTTTAAGTTTAAAAGAAAAGATTTGTGAAATCTTTTTAAAATGCTTTTCTTCAGATATATACTTTGTCATAAAAATAAGACCCTCCAAATCACTCCTCTGATATAGAATTAGTTCAATATAGTTTTTATTTTCTGTAAAGATTATACCTCTATATTAATAAAAATACTTTAAATAACCCATTTCACATTACAGTCAGTCTAAAATAATTTTTATAAAGAAAGGGTTGTCTTTATGATTTAAAAAGTATTGCATAATAAAAATTTGTGCTTTCCCTTCCAATTACCTTTATACCAGGGAATATGTCCAGTGTCCTTTCCACAGCTGATACCATCGGATATTCTACAAGGGAAGAAAGAGTAGGAACCTGACAGCTTTGTGGAATGATGGAAGGATCAGACTGGGCCTTACAGTGACCTACCTGTGCTTTGTTGCTGCTTCCATGATTGAGTTCAGGGTAGAAAAGAAAAGCTAAATCTAAAGACAAGAAGTAAGTTGACCAGAAAGAACTGAAGCTAGGATGAGTGCCCAATAGCACACAGAGTCACTTATTCAGTTAAAGGTTATTTAACCCCATTCCCTCTTATCTCTATGCTTTCTCAGTACTAACCAGTTTTTACCTAATCAGAACAATTTTTTGGAGGAAAATAACAGGACATAATATTACTTTAAAACATACAGTTTTCAAATTATACCTCAGTAAAATTCTAATAAGAATCTACAGATTTCAAATATTTAAGAATCTCAGGAACATCAGTTAGGATTGGCAACAGTTTCCATCCCATTGCCCAAGGTGCAGGCGTAATGATGGTGTGTCATCAGGAAGGAGGACCAATTTACTTGCCATTTGTAAACGTGGCATACTCTTCTCTTGTGTGTTACGACTTAGGACCTTCCTACACAGATGTAAGGCTCCTAGGCCTATTCCTTCATGGAAAAAAGCTCTGTCTTCATGTCTCTTGTCTCTTCTCTCCTTTCTTGCTTCCACAAAATTGAAGACTAACAGCTCTCCTCCTGTGTTTGCTATTTGGCTCTCTCAGCCATTAAATTTACATAGTTGTACTTCCTATTCAGAAGCTGCCCTGGCTTGATCTCATATGACTGGGTGGGTTACTCTAGACACAAAGGCAAGCTCTACATTCTCTGAAAATATCCATCCTTCCAAGCAGCAGATAAAAAATTAAAAAAAACTTTTAAGAACCTGAAACAGATGATCTAGACCAGCCTTAGTCCAGGAATTGGGACAAACTCTATTATTCCCTAATTCTTGCTCAAAATACACATCTCCTACTTGCCCTTTTCTTGATGGCACTTCACTTGCTTAATAGCAAAAAGATGACTCAGCTCTGGACTTTGAGTAGAGAGCCATTTTTAATTCTCGTCTCCAGTCTACCAGTAAACGTGGCCAGAAAAGCCTTCAAGGAGGCTGTCTATTTCATTTCTAAAGTGTTTTTGGTGACAAAGCCTCAGGATGACAGAATGTTTGTTTCTCTAGGAGATCCTGCAAAAAGGCAGAGGTTTCGGATGTTTTGGTCCTGTTGTTAGACACCATCTTACTCTCAACCCATTAATAACAGCAGAGTGAATAAAAAAAAAAAACTATTCTCAAGTGAGTAAATTAGCTAACACAAAAAATGCATTCATCTGCACAGGTTTCAGAATCCTGATAGGCATCCTTTTTCTCTATTAGCAATCACAGTCACTTTCAGAAGTTTCCAGAGAGGCACTTTTCTCTATAATACTTCCCTCTAATAGTCCAAAAAGCTGGAATAGATCAGAATCTTTGGGAAGATTCTGGCCTATAAATATTTAATCATAGATTCCCATATGTACTTTACAAGTATCAATCATTATAAAACATAACAATTTACTATACTTACTGTTCTTCATGTTTTTTGTTGAAGAAATTAAAGTGAAAAAACATTAACAGGCTCACTAGAGGACATAAAGCAAGTTACCTCCAGAGATAGCACCCCACACCCAAAGCCCTTTAATTTTCAGGGGCTTAGACTGAAGTACTCATCCTCTCATATTTTTATTAGTGTTGAGGAACAAGATGATATATTATTTACCTTAAAAATTTGGAAATGTATAAGCTTTGGGACCCAATGATTAAATTTCAAGAAGAATAGTGTCCACATAAGTATACTATTTGCTATTCTGACTGCGACAGTAAATTTTACAAGTGAAAACTATACCTGTTTATAGCACAAAATGAGAAGAAAAGAATATGCTTTACCATGCAGTTTAATCTAAAAGTGTATATAACCTAACTCTTTATTTTCCTGGACTGATATTAGCTCATTACTCATGTCATGTAATTATCATTAAATAGAATAAAAACCAATAAAATACATACTTAGTACCTCCAAACATGTTAGATGATCAAGAAGATGAAAAAGCTGATATAGTTTTCACCTATATTTAAATCATACACATATATATACATATAGACGACATGCAAATGCAGGAAAACTATTAAAACTTATGTAAATGGTTACAGCATGCTCAAAGGAAGAAAACATACTAGCTTATTTTTATTTCTCTTGATGGGTGTTCTCTTCTAGAGAAGCCCCCACACTATGTATTAGGTAAATCTGTATATGAGACTAATGATTTGTCATGGAGACCTCGTGAAAAACCTCTTTCCTGGGCTCAAAAATTTTGTCTTTGCTCTTCTAACTTTTGTCTCCCTTCCTCATTCCATTTATCCTATCACTGAAGGCAACTGTTTTCTCAGATAATAAAATAAATATTATGATATAAATCACCTTAATAAGTGAGAAAAAAAGGAAGGGAAATGAGAGGGGAAAAAAGAAAGGAGAATTAAGAGAACAGAGGAAACAGCGAAGCTCCATTAGAAACAGACATTTAAGAAGACATAACTCTTAGAGAAGTAAACTTAGGAGAAACTGGAGATAAACTATTAATGTAGTATTTTTTTGAATTCAACTCACCTGAGTCTTATAGCTAGGTCCAATTAATTTATGTGAAAACATATTTACAAATCTTAATTTGTAAGTAAACAATTTCCTTTCATTGTTGTATGGACTACTTATTACTCAAATTTATTGAAAAAAATCTAGAAAACCACATGTGGAAAAGAAATAAAGACAAGTATTAAGTAAAATGTTCTAGGATTAGAATGAAAGTTTGATGTAAATGAACACTGGAAGTCTGAAAAGTAGCATACTGTTTATGCATGATAAATAAAATAATGTGATCATTCCCAAATTTATAAATCCTTAACTCCATAGCTGAAATATTTTCAGGGTGGGGGGACCAAGTCTAATTAAAAAAAAAATTGCAGGTCAAAAAGCTTAAAGCTGCAGTGCTGTAGCAAAATAGAGAAAATTAAATTTGTACACTCAGGAGAAACACTAGCTAAAGAATACTGGTAAGGGCTCTTTTTACAGAGGATGGTAATAGGCTAGGCTCCCCTTTCAATAAAAAGAATGCAATGGAATTTTTTTGAATAACATTTAACTTAGATATCAAGACAAATTCTCCAACATTAAAAGATATTAATCACTGAAAGAATTCTGAGTAGAATGAATAATGCAAGCTTATAAAATCTATTACATACCCTTTAAGGAGAAAACCACATTATTCTATGTATAACTGAATATTCTACAGGCTTTATAATACAGTTCAACATTGTGAGTTCTGGACTTGAACTTAGCTAGATTTGAGTTCTGCCACTGGTAGCTGTTTGACTTTAGACAATACTCTAAGACTCAGTTACTAGATCTATTTTTTTTTTAAGGATACCTATAGTAATATACCACATAGGGTGGGTGTGGGGCTTAAATAGTGAGGCAAAAGCCCTTTTCCCAGTGGCTGATACACAGTAAGCTCAATAAATGTTCACCATTATTAATATATTATTGCTGGAGATGACTTACATTCATACCTCAGCTTAAATAATATATATGCCTCCATGCTATTCATAAACAAAACATATTTCCATCACATCTCTCATTATTATTGATAATGATTCTTGGAGAGGGCAATCATAATCCTGGGGGGAAGGTATATGTGGTTTCAAAAGTATGTCAGATCAAAGTTCAGATTATGACATATATTCTGAATAGGAGTATAGAAACTCTACCTCTAAATTTGAAAGCACTGACTCACTTGGAAATTTATGGCTTTGGCCATAGTTCACACAGAAGAGTTATGAGAAATCTGTCTCATTGATGTCTTATTTTCTCAGAATAAATAACATTGATATCACTTCATCAAGGAGAGTCCTTTTCTATCCCTAAACTAATAACCTACCCCAGGTATGTTCCCATTCTTCCTACTACTATTAGAACATGTATCATTATTACACTTCCTATTTAATGTCTGTTATCAAACAGATTTAAGCTATGAGAGGTTAAGAATAAAGACAGTAAACAGGTCATCTATGCAAATAACTGGGGAAAGAGATTTCAGGCAATGGAACCATATACAAAGACCTTGAAGGTGAAGAATATCTGGTATGTTCAGGCAAAATAAAACAAAGATAAATGTGGTCAAAGTGGAGAGATTAAGAAGAGAAAGTAAAGAGGAGATCACAGAGATTAACGCAGAGCCAGATCATGTAGCATCTCACAGGGTGTATGTAGTAAGAAAACTCGGATTTTACTTTCAATCAGACAGGAAACCAATAGATAGAGTTTAAGAGAGGATTGACTTGATTTGACTAACCAAGTTTCAGCAAGGACATTCTGGCATTTATGTTGAAAATGAACTCAAAGTGTGTAAGGTCAGGAGCAAAGAAACAAAGTAGACAACTATTACAATCATTCAGGAAAGACAAGTTAGTGGTCATAGCAGGAATAGGGGGAAGTAACAGGATTCCAGACATGCTTTGAAGGCAGAGCAGACGTAGGTTAGTTTTGAACATGTGAAGTTTGAGATGCCTATTAGGCACTGAGTTAAAAGATGCTAAGCAGGCAATTAGATATACTCTTTCCTAGAGTTCATGGAAGAAATCCAGAGTATTCAATCAAAACTAAGAGTCATCAGCATAGAGCAGTGTGATTTTGAAAGCCTAGGTGAGTGGATAAAATCACCTTGGGTATGAATTGAAACAGGAGAGAAGAAAGGATCCTAAGATTTTGACTTGGAACATTTTAACATTTAAAGGACAAGGTGAATAGGGAAGACTAGAAAGAAACAGAAAAGGAACAGTTAGACACTGAAGGAACAAAACCACACAACTTTGATGTGTTGTCAGGCAGGAGAAAAAAAAAAGTGTTTCAATGGACAGAGTTATAACTATGACAATATTGCTGATAAGTGAGGCAAGATGAAGACTGCGAGAAGACAACTGAATTTAGCAATGTGGGAGACACAAATGATTTTGAAAAGAGTAATTTTAGTGAAGTGAAAGTGGCAAAGACTTGATTGGAATAAGTTCAAAAGAGAATGGAAGAAGAGAATTTTGAGACAAGATAACTCTTTCAAGGAATACTGCTGGAAAAGGAGCAAAAGGAAGAGAGGGAAAGGGATATAGTAAGGTCAACAAAGGTATTTTTGCTGTTGATCAATTGTTCTGTTCTTCCATGCAGATCAGAAACATAACAGCATGTGTACGTATGTGTGTGTGTATATATACATATATAGTTATAAATGATCCAGTAGGGAAAAACTGATGCTGTCAAAGAGATGGGCAACTCCTCTTTCTGCAGGCACGTATATAGTAACAAAAACTTTAAGACAGAGACCTTAATAATCATCAAGTTAAATGCTGGTAAATCCACACTGTACTTTACATGCACCTACTGGAGCACGGAGAGGACAAGGAGGAGAGCAAGCGCTATGCATACCATCATGGAAATAGACCCAAAGCATATAATTTGAAAACAAGTTTAAGAACAGTAAAAAGGGCAAATTAATACTTAAAATATCAAATAGTTTGATTGGGGATATGTGTATAGGCACACAGATACATAGTATATAATACATGGAAAAGGTTTGGAATGACTATTCAGATGATTACCCCTGGGAAAGGGACAAAATGAACTGAGTTGAATGGAAGAGAACTCAAATTGTTACACTAGCTTTATCAGTACTTCTGTATCATTTCAACTTTTACAACAATATATTATGTAAATTTTATATAATTTTAAAGCTGATATAATTTTAAAATATTCTGTTCTTCCAGAGAAACTCTAGGATATACTCTCAAATATTAAGAGCAGTAAAGTCTGGGGCAAGGGCTTCAGGCAGAAGGTCAAAGAACTTTTTTTTTTACACACCTTTGCATTTTTGTAAAATGTATCACAAGCATGTATTACTTTGGTAATAAAGTTCTCAGGTAGGTTATTTTAAAAAAATGACTGCTTTCTGCAAAGGCTGCCAAGGAAAATCAACCAAAAATTAGAATTAAGCCTTAAACAATCCATCTTAAATTTTAAGTTAAGCAAGACTGAACAAGGAATCTTAGAACAAAAGATTGAAAAAGTAAATAACAAAAGAAATACTGCCTTTTCTTCCACCTTACCAAGTTCTTTCTTGCTGAGAGGAGAAACACCAAAAGTATTTGCACATGAGAGAAAAGGATTATGAACTTTAACAACAAGCAACCCTAAAGATACATTTTAATACAAACTGCAATGAGTTGGGGGCTTTCAATCAAAAATTAAGAGGGAAAAATGTCTGTGTTAAATTCATACACAGTGAAAAAGAGAAAAAATTGAAGTTAACTAATAATGTCTAATTTTTCAAGTCAATTTAGCAATGGAGTCTGGTTTAGAAACCAAAATACAATGGGTAATCCCACCATATAAAACAAAAGGATGGAATTATTCTATTCAAAGCAAAGAGGATGGGCATTACCCTAATGTGTGGTACCATCCACATCTTGAAGGAAACTTGAAGGGAACACAGAATTTAGTAAAAAAAATCACTGTTTTGAAGAATCATTTGGAAATATATGTTTAAGGTTTACTTAATAGTTTCATTTCATATTAATTATTGATACAGAATTTTCACAGTGCATTTTCTGGAAAAAGAGTAAGTTTGAATAGAAAAAAGTCCCCAAGTAACATAGATTATACTGCTTAACCTCTCTAAGCCTTGGCTGCCTCAACTATTGAGATGAAATAACATCAATCTCAGAGGGTTGATGTATGTAGAAACTAAGTCATTTCTATAAATATATATACTAAACGAAAACTTCAATAAAAGCATTTTTTAATTACTACCTATAATTATTGCTGCTGAATCAGTCAGCATGCCTGTTCAGCTGGGTAAGACTTCTTGAGGGGCTCCTTAAACAACTATAAAGTAAAATGACTACTTAAAGGAAACACACAAAATAAAAAGAGAAAAATCCTTGGCAAATATTGATCCTGAAGACCTCATCAGCATATCCATTTGTGTTTGTGCAGATTTGCCAATAAAGTAACACACAAATTCTGTAACGAAAGACTGCTTTAGGTCATAAACTAGAATCATACTTGATGAATACATTCCATTCCCCAAATCCTTCCTGGTCTGCAGGCTGCAGTCCTAGTATGTTTCACAGTAGATATCAAAACTCCAATTTATAAAAACAATATTCTACAGAATAAATTTGCATATATATTTTAAATGTTTCAGCTTTAACAGCCATAAAGAAAACTCACATCCTTTTAAATATTACCAAATTGAACCATATTTCATTTTTAATTTTGAAGCAGCAAATAAAAGGGAGTAATAAAGAAATGTTGAAATGTGCAAAACTTTGAATTCTATATATTTTTATAAGTTCATGCATATAAATTTACATTTTTATGACAGAATAAAAGCATACTTTTTGATACGATATACTTTCAGCTGTGTGAACATCTTCCTGGTTCCTCAGTACTTTCTGTGTGTCCATATTCAGAACCTGAAGCTGCTGGATCAGCTCAGCTTGCTGTGCTGTATGTGCACTGTTCTGTTTGTAAAGATTCTGTAGCTCCTGCAACTCCTTCCTGTACAAAGCAAGCAATAAATAGAGAGAAGCATGAATAACGGTCATCTCAGTTAAATAACGGTGTTCATCTAAAGTTACAGATCGGCCTCCAATTTTACTGCAGGCAAACATGTTAATAAGAGAAATAACATATAAAGTATTTAATATTTATCCCACATATACCTAGAAAGTATTGATAGAGGCACTATGACTTTAAGCCAAACAACTATCAATTTTCTTTTACAGCTTGATCATAATAAAGTCCTCAATATACAGACATAGTACCACCTTCTTACTGAAATTAAGTTACACTTCAGCTCTAAGAACTGATACACACTGATGCCAAAAATCTGATAGGGTAACTCAATGTTCATTTTATATTATATAGAATCTTAAATGTAGTAAGAACAATCCCAAAGGTAAATTTAGTTTTCAAACAAAAATTTTTTAAAGCACAACTAGTTCGCAACTTCAGAAGCCTGAGCTGGGATTCCTGTGACTCCTCTAAATGACCCTGAAGGAAATGATGAGACAAAAACGTCAGAAGGAAGGGGAGCAATACAAGGTGTAATCAGTTCTTCCACCCCACCCAGGGTGGTAAGTCGAAGGACAAATGAACTGGAAGGATAGTATTCAAGGCATAAGGGTCCAAGAAAACCATACCTCTGGATACAGGGTTCCAGATTTCTGTGGTGGTGAATCCACCACATATAAAACTGGAACATGTTTTGTAAAATAAACTTGAAGAGAAAAATATTTACATTTATATTTCATATAAATATATAAATATAAAAATACGTAAATATATATCACAGTGCATATTTTGAAGACTATTTTAATGGAAACTTTTCTTTACTTATAACCCCAAACTGGCGATTCATTCACGTAAGACAAATCTTAAAGAAGAAACATAAAAGATATGCAGATACTTGTTCAATATGGATGACTATTAATATGGGAGAAATAAGCTGTGTTTTTTTTTTAATCTATTTTATTTATTTATTTTGCTGCTCTATGGGCTTGTAGAATTTAGTTCCCTGACCAGGGAATGAACCCAGGCCACAGCTAAAAAGGCTGAGTCCTAACCACAGGACTGCCAGGGAATTTCAGAGCTCTGCTTTTTTAGAGATTTAGAATATTAATGCTCTCCAGATACAACAGCAACCCCTAAACCCACACAGATACATGTAGATAAACCATCTGCCTTAGTCCTTTTGATATTAACAGAACAACACAGACTGGGTAGTTTGCAAATATCAGAAAGTTATTTCTCATAATTGGGCAGGTTGGAAGTCAGACATCAGACTGCCAGCATAGTCAACTGAGGGCTCTCTTCTAGGTTACAGACTTGTTATATCCTCACATCTAGTGGTGGAAGGCAAAGGAGGCTCTGGGAGGTCTTTTTCAAAAAGAGCACTATTCTTTTGTGAGGGTTCCACACTCATTACCAAAGCACCTCCCTGAAGACCCACCTCCTAATACCATCATATCAGGCATTAGAACTTCAACATATGAATATTGGGTAGACATAAACATTCAGACTATAGCACTTTTCTGCACTTTTCAAAAAACTGAAATTTGCAGAAAATAGTAATCAAAAACTGGTGGAAGAGAAAGAAGAGAATCAATAATGGCACAATACCTTGAGAAAATATAAAACAAGAGAGGGAGGGAAAAGACCCTTAGATTATTCTTCTCTCACTAACTCTGCCATGGAATTGAATTCCTCAAGTAAGGAGTGAGTATTTAACCTTCACAGTCTCTGTATTCTAGGAAACATGGGATAAGACAGTTATCGAATGGATGAAATGAAAATGATAACATAAAGAAGGACTGTTAAGAAAGAATGGTATCAAATAGCAGTAAAATACATAAGGAGAGAAGTTATTTGGAAACCTAAAACCTAAAATTTTATTTTATGTAAAATAAAATTAATTGGTAGGTTCAAACTTGAGAAATTCCTCCAGACATGGACTAAAAAAAATAAAGAAAGATGTGGGTTGAGCTAAGAGCATGCTGAGAACTAATGACACTTCTTCCTATCTCAGGAAGAATGTTGATTAAAAATATTGCGTTGCTGATTTACAGTGATGCTAAGGGACTGAATGAGCCACAGGATAAATTATGAAAAAATGTTCCTGTAGACATCAGATTTGATAGCAAAGACTGACAAAGGGTTTCAGACAGCTTCAAAAGATTATTTTGCAGTTAAAAAAAACCTCACTGTTACGCAAATAAAAATTTGCTTCTACACATTACATGTGTCTTTCTCCTATCCTAGGCCTTCCCAGGTGGTGCCAGTTGTAAAGAATCTGCCTGCCAATGGAGGAGATGTAAGAGACACGGGTTTGATTCCTGAGTTGGGAAGATCCCCTGGAGAAGGAAATGGCAACCCACTCCAGTATTCTAGCCTGGAAAATTCCATGGACTGAGGAGCCTGGCAGGCTACAGTCCATGGAACTGCAAAGAGGCAGACATGACTGAGTGCACACATGCAGAATTTCTCCTCTCCTAAAACCCAAACAGGAACTGGTAGACACCATTAGTAATAGGCCACTCTAATGGCAGAGGGCAAAAAACAAAGGCAATTCAAGCAATGATTCTTTTAAAACACTTGCCAGGATATGACATGGAATAAGACTTTCACTCTCATTCCACAGGCCAAAATAAGTCACATGGCTAAATCTGATGTTAATGGGGGAGAAAGCATACTTGAGCAACAGAGAAGGTTTTGGTAAAAATGGACCTTTAAGATGAATCAACACTGAGTACAGGAATAAACACAGATGAGTAGGAAAGTTTACTGATGAACACTGAAGCAGTATAAAAACCTAAACCTAAGTATCTTTAGGCACGGAGATGAACGTTATAAATCTTGAGACACAAAATTAGGAGTTAAAATGGTTGAATGTATGTATTAAGTATACACAGCATGATGTCAAAACCAGCTAAAAATGAAATGTAGTTGTTTTGTTGTTTTTTTTTTAAATCACCTTCCAAAGTTTTTTCATGCCATTTCTTTCTTAACCTTAGAAACTGGTTAGTGGTTCTTATAGAGAAAAAAAAATCATCGGAGATTTAATAATTCCCTCAATTTAACATCAGTGTCTTATTTACCATTCCATTATATTATAAAAACTAAAGTTATTACTTATAAATAAAAATGCTCAATTATAGTCCCTTTTATCTAAAAACCCATTTGCCTACTCTTCAATCTATAAATATGTATTGAAAAAAACACAGAATTATTCTAATAAAATTTTACTGGCTATTATTTCTCCAGGATTGTATTTCGGCATGATTTTCCCTCTATTTTCTTTGCACTTTTCTATATTAACATGTACCGTTATATTAAAACAATTATGTACTTTGTTATCATATAAATATAAACAAAAAAGAGTAGCAGTAATAGCATCAATTTCAGATAAATTGGAACTCAAGGCAAAAATAATCATAAAGAAAAAAAGTACAAAGTATAATTCATAGCAAAAACAAAATAACTTTGTTGGACACTTTACCCACCAAATCACAGCACATAAAAGAAAACAGCACGACAAAAACTAATAAGCAATAAAAGGAAAATCAGTTGTAAACTATATGGGAAATATTCCATTTAAAATAATAACAAAAGCCACGTAATAACTATGAGTAAATTTAAGAAGAAATGTCAAAACTGACACAAGGAACAAAACATCTCATAAGGACACAAAGGTATTGAAACAAATGGTATGGCATCCCACACTCTGGACAGAAAACCTGACATTATAAAGATTCAATTCTCCTTCAGTTTGCTTTTCAATTTGATGCCCTAATAAAATAACAAACACAAAATGAGCCAGTTTAACCTAAAGTTTACATGGAAAAATTAATAAGCAATAAATGCCCAGGAAACCTGTGAAAGAGCAGAAATGGAGAATGCGTCATGTATTCTCTTATCCAATTTTCATCATCTCTACCATATTACTTATTCTCTAGTTACTCTTAGCCTACTTTCTCGCCTGAGAAGCCAATCTCTACAGACTACATTACATTGGCTTCCAGTCTTCCGTGTTTTAATTTGAGTAGCTGAAAGTGCTGGCCAATGATTAGAGAGTAAAGGAAAAAGAGGTCATGGGATTTCTTTTCCTAGCTCCCTCTCCACTAAGCCACTGTTGGCAGTATCTCTGTTCCTCTATCTAAGAATACTTCTATGAGACAGCCTCCCTCCCAGGGCTAGACTTGTCACAGAGATCTGGTAAAATTTTCTCTCACAGTGGGAGAAGGAAGAGGTGGAACAATTTGAGAGAACAGCACTGAAACATGTACATTATTATATATAAAATAGATAGCCAATGGGTTTGATGTATGATTCAGGGAGCCCAAAGCTGCTGGTGCTCTGTGACAACTTGGAGGGATAGGGTGGGAAGGGAAGTGGGGAGGGGGCTCAGGAGAGAAGGTACACATGTATTCCTATGGCCAATTCATGTTGATGTACGGCAATAAGCATCACAATACTGTAATTACCCTCCAATTAAATTAGGGAAAAAAAAGCTTCTCTTCTTGGCCCTTCTGGCCTAGTTGGTAGTAATAGTTGATGATAAGAACTCTGACAATAGGGAATGCACTCAGAAAGGCAACCTAAAACAGTATAATGTCTCTGAAACATACACATGAAAAATTATGAGAAATAAAAGCAATTAATAAACTAATGGGAAAAATTATTAATAGAGTTATCTTATACCATTTGAAGGTATGAACTACAGAACAGAGATTAGACTGTTTCTGAGATTTCCTAGATAAGCATACAAGATAAATGGTGTATACTGCAAAAAAGAAAATTTCAACTAAATACATGAATCAATGTAAATTTTAAACAAAATAAAAAGAACAGCTTTGAAAAGTACTGAGAAACTTACAAACTAAGATCATCAAGCAAAGACTAACAGCTGTTTTATTGGCAAGAAGATAGGAATAAATAATAATTTTAAGATTTCTTCTAAAATTAAGATTCTATTACTATTTAGAATTACCTTTTTGAATTCATCAATGATTGACTTAAAAAAATTATACCATGAGTGGATAAAGTCAATCCATCTGTCATCTGTGAAGATGTACTTTTCCACATCCCTATAGTACGATCTTTAAAATGAGAAACTATGGTTCTTTTATCATATATATACATATGTGTATCTATAAATGTATATATAATATATATTAGTCTATTAACCAAGCAAAACTCCTGCCCATATATACATATATATTACAATACACTAAATATATACAAGTAAATATTAAGTCATTTAGTCAGTTCAGTCATTCAGTAGTGTCCAACTCTTTGCGACCCCATGAATTGCAGCCTGCCAGGCCTCCCTGTCCATCACCAACTCCCGGAGTTCACCCAAACTCATATCCATCGAGTCGGTGATGCCATCCAGCCATCTCATCCTCTGTCATCCCCTTCTCATCCTGCCCCCAATCCCTTCCAGCATCAGAATCTTTTCCAATGAGTCAACTCTTCACATGAGGTGGCCAATGTACTGGAGTTTCATCTTTAGCATCAGTCCTTCCAAAGAACACCCAGGACTGATCTCCTCTAGAATGGACTGGTTGGATCTCCTTGCAGTCCAAGGACTCTCAAGAGTCTTCTCCAACATCACAGTTCAAAAGCATCAATTCTTCAGGGCTCAGCTTTCCTCACAATCCAACTTTCATATCCATACATGACCACTGGAAAAACCATAACCTTGACTAGATGGACCTTTGTTGGCAAAGTAATGTCTCTGCTTATAAATATCTGTGTATATATGAAGTTATATATGAAGTTAATAATACTTTTTTAAAATTTATTTTAATGGAGGATAATTACTTTATAATATTGTGGTGGTTTTTGCCACACATTGACATGAATCAGCCATGGGTGTACATGTGTTCCCCATCCTGAACCCCCACCCACCTCCCTCCCCACCCCTTCCCTCAGGGTCATCCTAGTGCATCAGCCCTGAGCACCCTGTCTCATGCATTGAACCTGGACTGGCAATCTGTTTCACATATGGTAATATACATGTTTCAATGCTATTCTCTCTGATTATCCCACTCTCGCATTCTCCACAGAGTCCAAAAGACTGTTCTATATATATGTGTCTCCTCTGGTGTCTCACATATAGGGTTATCGTTACCATCTTTCTAAATTCCATATATATATGTGATAGTATACTGTATTGGTGTTTTTCTTTCTGGCTTACTTCACTCTGTATAATAGGCTCCAGTTTCATCCACCTCACTAGAACTGATTCAAGTGTATTCTTTTTAATAGCTGTGTAATATTCCATTATGTATATGTACCAAGCTTTCCTATCCATTCATCTGCCGATGGACATCTAGGTTGCCTTCATGTCCTGGCTATTATAAACAGTGCTGCGATAAACACTGGGGTACACGTGTCTCTTTCAATTCTAGTTTCCTCGGTGTGTATGCCCAGCAGTGGGACTGCTGGGTTGTATGGCAGTTCTACTTCCAGTTTTTTAAGGAATCTCCACACTGTTCTCCATAGTGGCTGTACTAGTTTGCATTCCCACCAACAGGGTAAGAGGGTTTGCTTTTCTCCACACCCTCTCCAGCATCTATTGCTTGTAGACTTTTGGATCGCAGCCATTCTGACTGGCGTGAAATGGTACCTCATTGTGGTTTTGATTTGCATTTCTCTGATAATGAGTGATGTTGAGCATCTTTTCATGTGTTTGTTAGCCATCTGTATGTCTTCTTTGGAGAAATGTCTGTTTAGTTCTTTGGCCCACTTTTTGATTGAGTTATTTATTTTTCTGGAATTGAGCTGCAGGAGTTGCTTGTAAATTTTTGAGATTAATTCTTTGTCAGTTGCTTTGTTTGCTATTATATTCTCCCATTCTGAAGGCTGTCTTTTCACTTGCTTATAGTTTCCTTTGTTGTGCAAAAGCTTTTAATTTTAATTAGGCCCCGTTTTTTTAGTTTTGCTTTTATTTCCATTACTCTGGGAGGTGGGTCATGGTGTGATTTATGTCGGAGAGTGTTTTGCCTATGTTTTCCTCTAGGAGTTTTATAGTTTCTGGTCTTATGTTAAGATCTTTAATCCATTTTGAGTTTATTTTTGTGTATGGTGTTAGAAAGTGTTCTAGTTTCATTCTTTTACAAGTGGTTGATCAGTTTGCCCAGCACCACTTGTTAAAGAGACTGTCTTTTCTCCATTGTATATTCTTGCCTCCTTTGTCAAAGATAAGTTTTCCATAGGTGCATGGATTTATCTCTGGGCTTTCTATTTTGTTCCATTGATCTATATTTCTATCTTTATGGAAGTACCATACTGTCTTCATGACTAGCTTTGTAGTAGAGCCTGAAGTCAGGCAGGTTGATTCTTCCAGTTCCTTTCTTTTTTCTCAAGATTGCTTTGGCTATTTGAGGTTTTTTGTACTTCCATACAAATAGTGAAATTATTTGTTCTAGCTCTGTGAAAAATAGCGTTGGTAGCTTGATAGGGATTGCATTGAATCTATAGATTGCTTTGGGTAGTATACTTATTTTTACTATACTGATTCTTTCAATCCATGAACACAGTATATTTCTCCATCTATTTGTGTCCTCTTTGATTTCTTTCATCAGTGTTTCATAGTTTTCTATATATAGGTCTTTTGTTTCTTTAGGTAGATATATTCCTAAGTATTTTATTCTTTTCATTGCAATGGTGAATGGAATTGTTTCCTTAATTTCTCTGTTTTCTCATTGTTCAGTTCAGTCGCTCAGTTGTGTCCGACTCTTTGTGACCCCATGAATCGCAGCATGCCAGGCCTCCCTGTCCATCACCAACTTCCGGAGTTCACCCAAACTCATATCCATCGAGTCGGTGATGCCATCCAGCCATCTCATCCTCTGTCCTCCCCTTCTCCTCCTGCCCCCAATCCCTCCCAGCATCAAAGTCTTTTCCAATGAGTTAACTCTTCACATGAGGTGGCCAAAATACTGGAGTTTCAGATTTACCATCAGTCCTTCCAAAGAAATCCCAGGGCTGATCTCATCGTTAGTGTATAGGAATGCAAGGGATTTCTGTGTGTTAATTTTATATCCTCCAACTTTACTATATTCATTGATTAGCTCTAGTAATTTTCTGGTGGAGTCTTTAGTGTTTTCTATGTAGAGAATCATGTCATCTGCAAACGGTGAGAGTTTTACTCCTTATTTTCCAATCTGGATTCCTTTTATTTCTTTTTCTGCTCTGATTGCTGTGGCCAAAACTTCCAAAACTATGTTGAACAGTAGTGGTGAGAGGCAGCACTTTTGCTTTGTTCCTGACTTTGGGGGAAATGCTTTCAATTTTTCACCATTGCAGATGTTTGCTGTGAGTTTGTCATATATGGCTTTTATTATGTTCAAGTATGTTCCTTCTATTCCTGCTTTCTGGAGGGTTTTTATCATAAATGGATGTTGAATTTTGTCAAAGACTTTCTCTGCATCTACTGAGATAATCATATGGTTTTTATTTTTCAATTTGTGTATGTGGTTTATTACATTGATTGGTTTGTGGATATTAAAGAATCCTTGCATTCCTGGGATAAAGCCCACTTGGTCATGATGTATGATCTTTTTAATATGTTGTTGGATTCTCTTTGCTGGAATTTTGTTAAGAATTTTTGTGCCTATGTTCATCAGTGATATTGGCCTGTAGCTTTCTTTTTTTGTGGCATCTTTGTCTGGTTTTGGTATTAGGGTGATGGTGGCCTCATAAAATGAGTTTGGATATTTACCTTCCTCTGCAATTTTCTGGAAGAGTTTGAGTAAGATAGGTGTTAGCTCTACTCTAAATTTTAGTAGAATTCAGCTGTGAATCCATCTGGTCCTTGGCTTTTGTTTGCTGGAAGATTTCTGATTACAGTTTCAATTTCTGTGCTTGTGATGGGTCTGTTAAGATTTCTATTTCCTCCTGGTTCAGTTTTGGAAAGTTATACTTTTCTAAGAATTTGTCCATTTATATATGTCATATATATATGTGTGTGTCATATATAAACATGATACATATATTATATTATGTATATAAATATATTACATATTTTACAGGTAGCACCAGAAACTGAAATTGTGCTTATACAAGTATGTGATAAACACTGTGATTTAAATAGCTTAAAATTTAAAATGTACACATGTATATACATGTATGACACATATGTATATGTATAGATACTTTTATATTTGTTCTAACACCATTTTCTGATAAAGGTTATTATAAAATAAATTAATAGGTGGTTTAAAACCTTTCAAAACACAAGTTTTTCAAGTACTTCCACTTTATAAGCAGTAGTATAAAATTAAATATTTTGATATAGAAAAAGTATTTCACAAACTAAAACTATTTAGCAAATGTGCTTCTCTGGTGGCTCAGATGGTAAAGAATCTGCCTGCAGTATGGGAGACCTAGGTTTGATCCCTTGGTGGGGAAGATCCTCTGGAGGAGGGCATGCCAACCCGCTCCAGTATTCTTGTCTGGAGAATCCTCATGGACAGAGAAGCCTGGCAGGCTACAGTCATGGGGCTGCAAAGAGTTGGACATGACTGAGCAACTAAGCACAGCACAAAATAAAAAGTGAAAACTGGGTTACTCATTTACTGTAATAATAATGAATATTATATAATGCAAGGGTAAAAATTTTATAAGGAAACTATGAATGGATGAATGCATCTGAAACAGGGATACTCTTTGTGCATGCTTTTTCCAACCCTGTGGAACCTCCAACTGTCCCACTTAATTCCAGATAGTTTCAATACACAAACATAGGTCTCACAGAAGACAAAGACTGTTGTCATTCTGGAGTGTTAACAATAAATATAAAAATGCTGGTATTCTGCATAACTAAGGACATTTCTACAACGATAAATTAAATTAAGGAGTCAAGAGTACTTGCCTGACCAGGGTAATATCCATATCCTTCTGCATAAGTTCTGTCTGTTTATTATTCAGCTGTAATGATAGTGCATTATATTTACTCTGTGATACTTCTATTTCTTTCCTTGCTTCAATTAAATTGTCTTCAAAGGCCTAAAATTAGAGCATTCATATCACAATCAAATATAATAAATATCAAATAAATAAATAAAAGTCTGTCATATTTAACAAAAAACAATCCACAAAATAACAGTGAAAAATTAATAGTGTTTTCAATTTTACTTTTTTTTTTCATTTAATTAAAAGAATGTTAGTACAATCAAAGAAACTTTATACCAGTCACAGGTCATTTTTTTTCAGTAACTGTAAAAGTAACATGGTCTCCTGGTATGAAAGTTAAGAATCTGAAGCAAATAAAATTGAAAATCTATGTAGAAATTTACTTATTAAAATTTCAATAAAGGAAGGACTGTACAACAAAAAGATTGCTAATTACATGAACAAAAAAATAACTCATTAACTTAAATATTACTCAAGACAAATAGCCGATGTTTTATTATTGCCTTAATTTTAAACGCAGATACATACTCAGAGAAGAAAAAAATGGTGCAGCAAAAAAATAATAATAAGTTTATAATGTTTCAGATTCAGATCATGCTGAGTTCACTTGACTGTGGTGAAAGTTTACCTAAAGTTCTTCAAACCTTGTCTTTTCCTCATGATAATTTTGTAAATTGTGTTTTCACTTTGAAACAATTTTAAAATTGATGTTACTTTTTTCAAAAATATAAAATCTAAATTATTTTCATAAAGTATTAAATAAATATTTTATCTAAAACTAGAAAGTGAAAAAGTGAAAGTCGCTCACTCGTGTCCGACTCTTTGCAAGTGAAAGTGAAGTCACTCAGTTGTATCCGACTCTTTGTGACCCCGTGGACTGTAGCCCACCAGGCTCCTCCGTCCATGGGATTCTCCAGGCAAGAATACTGGAGTGGGTTGCC
This sequence comes from Ovis canadensis, assembly GCF_042477335.2. Lineage (NCBI taxonomy): Eukaryota > Metazoa > Chordata > Mammalia > Artiodactyla > Bovidae > Ovis > Ovis canadensis. The sequence goes on along the minus strand of NC_091246.1, from coordinate 86,184,543 downwards.
ATTTCCTTCTCCAAAACCCATGGACTATACATATACAGTCCATGGAATTCTTCAGGCCAGAATACTGGAGCGGGTAGCCTTGCCCTTCTCCAGGGGATCTTCCCAATCCAGAGATCAAACCAGATCTTTTGCATTGCAGGCAGATTCTTTACCAGCTGAGCCACAAAGGAAGCCCAAGAATACTGGAGTGGGTGGCCTATCCCTTCTCCAGTGGATCTTCTGGACCCAGGAATTGAACCAGGGTCTCCTGCATTGCAGGCGGATTCTTTACCAACTGAGCTATCAAAAATACACCATACATTCATTATTTCCAATTCAAAACTGAGCAACAAATTTTAGGTCAAGCACTAAAAATCTATTATACTCTAGAAATGCTCCCATACCTCATATATTCACTGTGTAGTAACTTGAATGAATTTTTGAAGAGAAAAATACTGGTTTTTAGCCAAGAAAACACTGCGAGTACATGCATATTTCAGTTTATCATGGTTCCTTTTATTGCACTTCACTGATACTGCATTTTTTACAAATTGAAGGACTGTGGCAATTTTTCGTTAAATCTATCAATGCAACTTTTCCAAAATTTGCTCACTTCATGTCTCTGTCACATTTTGGTAATTCAACTCTTTCATTATTATTATATTTGGTATGGTGATCTGTGATGAATATTTGATGTTACTACAATTTACTGCTTCCCTCGTGGCTCATACAGTAAAGAATCCACCTGTGGATTGCAAGAGACCTGGATTCAGCCCCTGGGTTGAGAAGATCCCCTGGAGGAGGGCATGGCAACTCACTCCAATATTCTTGCCTGGAGAATCCCATGGACAGAGGAGTCTGGTGGGCTACAATCCAGGGGATCGCAAGGAGTCAGTCATGACTGAGAGATTAAGCACAGCACTACAACTTACTAAAGGCTCAGATGATGGTTAGACTTTTTTAGCAATAAAGTGTTTTAAAATAAAGTTTGTAAATTGTTGCTTTAGACATAATGCTTGCATACTTAACAGACTACAGTATAGCATAAATATAACATCTATATGCATGGGGAAACCAAAAAATTTATGTAACTTACTTCACTGCAATATTCACTTTATTGTGGCAGTCTGGAACCAAACCCAAAACATCTCTGAGGTATACCTGTACTTCTTAAATTCCCATTTATTAGAAAAGAGTAATTATATATATATATATATATATATTCACTGTGTAGTAACTTGAATGATATATATATATATATATATATATATATATATCACTAGGTTTGTGGATGGATGGAAGAAAGAGATAAGAGTAATGATTGATATATATATATCAGTAGGTTTGTGGATGGATGGAAGAAAGAGATAGAGACAGAATATATATATATATATATATATATATTCACTGTGTAGTAACTTGAATGATATATATATATATATATATATATCTCACTAGGTTTGTGGATGGATGGAAGAAAGAGATAAGAGTAATGATTGATATATATATATATATATCACTAGGTTTGTGGATGGATGGAAGAAAGAGATAAGAGTAATGATTGATATATATATATCAGTAGGTTTGTGGATGGATGGAAGAAAGAGATAGAGACAGAAGGAAAGACAGGAGGAAAGGGAGGCAAGAGAAGGGATGAAGTGGCTAATCCTTTTTATCTACATCACACCCCCTCCCCTGCACAACTTTCTCCAGTAAAGTACTACTCTGTTCTCTGAATTTATGAATTTGTTTCTGTTTATCTATTTTGTTTTTGTCTTTTTATATTCTACAGTGAATATAAAATTAGTGGAATCATATGGTGTTTTTCTTTCTCCACTAGACTACCTTACTTACATAATACCCTCAAGGTTCATCCATATTGTCACAAATGGCAAGATTTCATCTTTTTGACAGCTGAGTAGTATTCTACTGTGTGTGTGTGTACATATGCATTATATGTATACCATATCTTCTTTATCCATTCATTGGCTGATAGGGACTTAGGCTGTTTCCATATCTTAGCTATTGTAAACAGTGCCACAATGAACACAGTGGTACATACATCTTTTTAAATTAGTGCCTTTGTGTTCTTTAAACAAATACCCATAAGTAGGATAGCTGAATCATATGGCAGTTCTATTCTTAACTTTTTGAATTCTCCATAATGTTTTCCACAGTGGCTGCCAATTTACATTCCCAACAAGAATATATAAGACTTCCCATTTCTCAACATCCTTAACAATACTTATTACTTCTTTTATTTTGGAAAAGAGCTATTCTAAAAGGTGTGAGGTGATAACTCACTAGTTTTGATTTGCATTTCTGTAATAATGAGTGATGTTGATCAACTTTTCATATGCCTGTTGTCCATATATATCTCTTCCTTGAGAAAATGTTTATTCGGGTCCTTTGTTCGTTTTTAACTGGGCTGTTTATATCTTGTTGAGTTGTATGAGTTCTTTATAGATTTTAGACTTTACCCTTTATCAAATATATCATTTGCAGATATCTTTTATATTCAGTAGATTGTCTTTCATTTGTAGATGGTATCCTTTGCTATGCAAAAGCTTTTTAGGATGATGTAGTTCAGTTCAGTTGCAGTCGTATCCGACTCTTTGTGACCCCATGAACTGCAGCATGCCAGGCCTCCCTGTCCATCACCAACTCCCAGAGTTTACCCAAACTCATGTCCATTTAGTCAGTGATGCCATCTAACCATCTCATCGTCTGTCATCCCCTTCTCCTGCCTTCAGTCTTTCCCAACATCAGAGTCTTTTCCAATGAGTCAGCTCTTCGCATCAGGTGGCCAAAATATTGAAGTTTCAGCTTCAACATCAGTCCTTCCAATGAACACCCAGGACAGATTTCCTTTAGGATGGACTGGTTGGATCTCCTTGCAGTTCAAGGGACTCTCAAGAGTCTTCTCCAACACCACAGTTCAAAAGCATCAATTTTCTGCACTCAGCTTTCTTTATAGTCCAACTCTCACATCCATACATGACTACTGGAAAAACCATAGCCTTGACTAGATGGACCTTCAGTACCATTTATTTTTGCTTTTACTTCCCTTACCTGAAAATACATATCCAGAATAACATTGCTAAGACCAGTATCAAAGAGCATACTGCCCAAGTTATCCTGGAAGTGTTATGATTTCATGATTTACATTTAAATTTTTTATCCATTTTTCTTTTGTGTGTGTATGGTATGAGATAGTGGTCTAGTTTCACTTTTTTTTTTCCCCCATGTGGCTGTCCAGGCTTCCCAACATCATTTATTGAAAAGGCTATCCTTTCTCCATTGTATTTTCATTGTTCCTTTGTTGTCTATTAATTGCCTGTATAAGTGTGGGTTTATTTCTGGGTTCTAAATTCTATTCCACTGATGTATGTGTGTGTTTCTCTGAAAACACCATCCTGTTTTGATTACTATGGCTTTACAGTCTAGGTGAAATCATGGACGTGATACCACTAGCTTTTTTCTTTTTTCTCAGAATTGCTTTGGCTATTCAAGGTCTTTAGTGGTTCCACTATAAATTTAAGAAATTTTTGTTGTTTGTGTCAAAAATGTCCTTGTGATTTTGAAATGGATTGAATTGAACCTATATATTTCTAGGTCATATGGATATTTTAACAATATTAATCATTCCAACTCATAGGCAGAGGATATTTTTTAATTTATGTATTTTTTCCAATTTCTTAACAATGTTCAGGTCTTTTATACCTTTGGTTTAATTTATTCCTAAGTATTTCATTCTTTTGTTTTGATTATAAATAAAACTGGTTTTCTAAGTTTATCTTCCTGCTAGATCATTGTTCACATATATAAATGCAACACAGTTTCGTATGTTGATTTTGCACCCTGCAACTCTGTCATATTATTTTTTCTAATAGCTTTTTTGTGGAGTTTTTAAAAATCATTTTATAAAATCATGTCATCCACAAACAGTGACACTTTTACTTCTTTCTTTCCATTTGGACTTCTTTTATTTGTTTTTCTTGCCTAACTGCTCTTGTTAGGACTTCCAATACTATGCTGAATAAGAGTGGCAAGAGTGGCCTTTGTTCTGGTCCTGATGTTAGACAGAGCTTTCAATTTTTCACCATTGAGTATGATGTTAGATATGGATTTGTCATTTAAAACTTTATTATGATGAGGTATGTTATTTTTATAACCATTTAGTTGAGAGGTTTTTTTTTTTAATCACAAATGAGCACTGAATCTTGTCAAATGCCTTTTTTGCATTTATTGAGATAATCATATGATTTTCATCCTTCATTTTGTTAATATGGTATCCTACTGATTGATCTGCAGATGTTGAAACCTCTTTACATCCTAGGATAAATCCCACTTGATCATGGTAATGATTCTTTTAATGTACTGTTTTACTTGACTTGCTAATATTCTGTTCAGAATTTTTCCATCTATGTTCATCAGAGATATTGGCCTGTAATTTTCTTTTTCTGTGTGTTGTCTTTACGTGGTTTTTGTATAAGACTGGAGTTAGCCTCATAAAATGAGTTAGGAATCATAACCTCCTCTTCAGTTTTTTGGAAGAGTCTGAGAAGAACAGATACTAAATCTTCCTTGAATGGTTGGCAGAATTCATCAGTGAAGTCGTCCAGGTCTGGAGAGCTTTCTGATTATCATTTCAATTTCTATATAGTGATATGGTCCATTAAGATTTTCTATTTCTTCATGATTCAATCTTAGAAGTTGTATAATTCTAAGAATTTGACCATTTCCTCTAGTTTGTTCAATTTGTTCGCATAGAGCTGTTCATAATATTATCTTATAATCCTTCATATTTCTGTGGTATTCATTGTTATGTCTCCTCACTCATTTCCATATTTACTAGAGCTTTGTCTTTTTTATCCTTAAAGAGTATAAATAAAGATTTGCTGATTTTATCTTTTCAAGGAGCTATCTATATTTCATTGATCTTTTTTCCTATTGTCTTTTTACTCTCCATTTAATTGATTTCCTTTATGATCTCTGGGCTTCCCAGGTGGTTTATTGGTTTCAATATACGGTCTAAACTTGAGAAAAGTTCCATATGTCCTTGAGAAGCATGTGCATTTTGCTGCACTTGGACTGAATATCCTGAACAAATCTATCAAATCCATCTGGTCTAATGCATCATTTAAGACCACTGTATCACTGTTGAATTTTGTCTGGATGAACTATCTGTCAATGTAAGTTGGGTATTAAAGTCCTCTACTATTGTGTTATGGTCAATTGCTCCTTTTAGGCTTGTTAGTAACTGTTTCACATATAGTCCGGTGCTTTCTATGTTAGATATGTGTGTGTGTGGAGATATATATATGTTATATCTTCTTGATGAATGGTCCCCTTTATCATTATATACTGTTCAATTTTGTCTCATTACTTTTTTGACTTCAAGTATATTTTGTCTGATATGAGTATGTCTACATTGACTTCCTTTGAATATCATTTTCTTGGAGTATCGTATTCAATCCCTTCACTTTGACCTTGCATTTGTCTTTAGAACTGAGGTGAGTCTTCTGGAGACAACATATAGTCTTACTATTTTTTAATGCATCTGGTTACTCTCTTTTGACTGGTGAATTCAATCCATTACATGAATTATAATTGATAGATGAAACTAAGTACTGCCATTTTACTTTTTGTTTTCTGGTTGTTCTATATCTCCATCATTTCTTTTGCTTTGTATTTATGTCTGCCATTTTGGTTTGCTGGTTTTCTGCAATGCTTTTCTCAGTTTATTCTTTGTTCATTTTCATGTCTTTGCTGTAGATTTATATTTTGTGTTTACTGTGAGTTTTGTATAAAATATCTCAATGGCAAAAATCCTCTTTTTTTCTGTTGATAGCATCTTCATTTATGTCTATGGATTACATGCTTTTCCTCTTCCCTTTTGTTTTTGCTGTCTCAAATTATCCCTTTATATGTTCTGAGTTTTTTACCAAACTGCAAGTGGCTATAGTTATATTTTCCCCCTTTAATGTTTCTGCTATAATAAAGTATTTAGAAGCCTATTTGAATAAAGAGTTAAGTTTTTCTCATTCTATTTATCCCCTTGCTAAAATACGTGCACCTTTGCCTTTTTATTTCTGATAGAACACTTTTCAACATTTCTTGTACGACAGGTCTAGTTTTGATGAACTCCCTGAGCTTTTACCTGTCTTGGAAAACCTTTATTTCTCCTTCATAGCTGAACGATAACTTTGCTGGACAGAGTACTCTTGGGTAATAGTTTTTATCTTTCAGTATTTTGAATTTGTTATTCCAATCCCTCCAGACCTGTAGGATTTCTACTGAGAAATCTCCTGATAGCCTTAAAGGGGTTCCCCTGGAGGTTGAGTTCAATTCAGTTCAGTCGCTCAATCATGTCTTTGCAACCCCATGGACTGCAGCACGCCAAGCCTCTCTGTCCATCACCAACTCCTGGAGTTTATTCAAATCATGTCCATCGAGTCAGTGATGACATCCAACCATCTCATCCTCTGCCATCCCCTTCTCCTCCCTCCTTCAATCTTTTCCAGCATCAGGGTCTTTTCAAATGAGTCAGCTGTCCGCATCAGGTGGCCAAAGTATTGGAGTTTCAGCTTCAACATCAGTCCTTCCAGTGAATATTCAGGACTGATTTCCTTTAGGATGGACTGGTTGAATCTCCTTGCAGTTGAGTCTGCAAGGGACTCTCAAGAGTCTTCTCCAACATCACAGTTCAAAAGCATCAATTCTTCTGCACTCAGCTTTCTTTATAGTCCAACTCTCACATCCATACATGACTACTGGAAAAACCATAACCTTGACTAGATGGACCTTTGTTGGCAAAGTAACGTCTCTGCTTTTTAATATGCTGTCTACATTGGCCATGGTAGATTAGCATCCTTTTTTTTCCTGGCTGAATTTCAAAATCTTTGTCATTGACTTTTGAAAGTTTAATAAAATGTGTCTTAGACAAGGTTTTTGCATTGAGGTAATTATTCTCTTAGCCTCCTGGACTTGCACACCCAGTTCTTTCCCCATGTTTGGGAGGCTCTCAGCTATCACAGATAAATTTTCTGTGCCCTTCTCCTTCTTTTCTCCTTCTGGTATACCCATTACCCTAATGTTGCCCTCTTAAAACAGTTGAATAACTATTGTAGAATTTTCTCATTTTTCATATCTCAATCCTTTTTCTTCTTCTACTATATCATTTCTTAGTTTCCATCTTTGAGCTCACTAATTATCTCTTCACTATGATCTGCTCGGTATCCAGCACTTTATAATGCATTCTTCATATCATTTACTGAGTTCCTAAGTTCTATAATTTGTTTCTTTTTCAGTTTTAAAAATATTTGGTAGAGTATTCCTTCTGTTCATTAACTTTATTCCTGAGCTCAACGAACTACCTTTTGGAGTTTTCATGTTAACTAGTTGAGTTTCTTCACGACAGCTATTTTGAATACTCTATCAATCAGATTGCAATGCTCCATGACTTTTAAGCTTAGCTTCTGGGGAACTGTCATTTTCTTTTTGTGGTAAAGTGTTACTGTGGTTTTTCATGATGCTTGATAAGTTTTTCCTCTGATGACACATAGACATAGGGAACACCCTTCTGCTTTATTCTAACAATTCAATAGGTCAGAAATTAGAGGTCTTTCTTTTAACTTCCAGTAGGTGGTGATATAGTACAAGTTTGGGGTTTCTCTTACTTGCGCTACCTCTGAGAGTCTGCGTTTTCCATGCTCCTCTGCCTCTATGTGGCCCTGGGCCTTCATTATTGTTTCTTGTGTCTACAGGGTCATTGCTGCCCTGCTTCCACAAGTGTCATAGTTGCCACTGCCTGGGGCACTGGGATGGCGGGCTATCCCCTCATACCTGGGATCCTGAATCGCAAGCTGCACAACCATGAGGGAAGAGGCAGGAGGAGGCAGGGTCCTGCAGATGCCTCCACGGTATTCGGTGTCATAACTTTCCTGTGGGTGCCTCTGTGGTGGCCAGTGCTGTAATTTTCTGCGGGTACCTCTGCAGCATTCGGGTCACAAGCTGCACTGCTGTAGATGTGCAAGTGAAGGGCAAGAGTAAGGCCTCACTATCACTGCTGCCCAGTTTCTTGTGGCTGTAGGCACCACTGTGGCCAGGAGGATAGAATCATGTGCATCACCTCCCCTGCCACTGTCAGATTCTCTGAGACTGTGGGCACAGCTGCTGGTGTTGATAGACCAGGACTGCAAGCACACCTCCACTGTTCCCTTGGTTCTGCATCCTCCATATTTTCCAATCCAACCACCTTTAGTGCACAGATGTGCAGAATTCTCCAGCATCCTGATGTACTGAACACAGAAATCTTTGTTGTGCTGTGGATGTTTTAGTAGTTGTATATTGAAGGTAAAAGACATAGATAGCTTTTCATTTGTGATGGTGCTAATTTTACAGAATATAATTTTAAATATATATTTTTCAACCAAAAAAATTATGACATGCAAGAAAGAGACAAGCATCATTCATAAAAAGGAAAGAAACCAGGCAACAGATACTGTCCATGAGAAAACTCAGATACCAGACTTCAAATAGATTTCAAGAGACATTATAAGTATACTCAAAAAAACAAAAGAAAATCATGCCTTTAAAAGTACCATATCTTTTTCAAAAAGGTAAAATGGCAGTCTTATCCAATAGCAAATACCAAAAAAGTATATAAAATATTTTGAAACATTCAAATGGAAGATCTGGTACTAAAAAGCACAATGACTAAAATGAAAAAAACAAAACAAAACACCACACCTTACTAGAAGAGCTCAACTTTTAATATGAAATGGTAGGAATAAGAACAAAAAATTTGAAGATACATCAAAAAAAATAATAGACACAGAGAAATATTGGACACCATTAAATGCACCATTATAAGCATAATGGGACTACCAGAAGGAGAGGCAATAGAATAAGGAACAGAAAAAATACTCAAAGAAATAATGGCTGAAAACTACCAAACAATGGTGAAAAACATTAATCTATATATCCAAGAAATACTACAAACTCTCTAAGTACTATATATAAACAGAGATGATCATGAATAGACACATCATGGTCAAAATGCTAAAAGCCAAAGTCAAGGAGATACTGTTAGAAACCAAAAGAGAAAGTGACTCATTGTTTCCAATACACTTCAGTAAGATTGGCAACTGACTTTTCTTCAGAAATGATGGAGACTATAAACAGAGATAACATATTAAAAATGCTCAAAGAAAAACACTGCCAACACAGAATACTATATCCAGTAATACTATATATTTAGAGTACCATATCTGGACACAGTATCTGGAACACTATATCTATTGCCAACACAGAATACTATATCCAGTAAAAATACTAATCCATTTATAAATGAAGGCAATGAGTTGACACTAGCATAATGCAGAGTAGGTAGCTCCGAGCACTCTTGCCTGGGAAAAAACTTGGAAAAAATAGTATAAACTGTCCAGAACCAATGTTGGAAAACTCAAAATTTTACAATAAAGAAAATGTTGAACCAAGAAAAAGGCAACTTAAAAAAAGGATAAAATATTCTTGAATTTTTTATAAGGCCTTCCACAGCTTATTCTCAGTACACTCAGTTCAGTTCAGTTCAGTCGTTCACTCATGTCCGACTCTCTGCAACCCCATGAATCACAGCACGCCCGGAATCCCTGTCCATCACCAACTCCCGGAGTTTCCTGAAACTCATGTCCATCGAGTCGGTGATGCCATCCAGCCATCTCATCCTCTGTCCTCCCCTTCTCCTCCTGCTCCCAATCCCTCCCAGCACCAGAGTCTTTTCCAATGAGTCAACTCTTCGTATGAGGTAGCCAAAGTATTGGAGGTTCAGCTTTACCATCAGTCCTTCCAATGAACACCCAGTACTGATCTTCAGAATGGATAGGTTGGATCCCCTTGCAGTCCAAGGGACTCTCAAGAGTCTTCTCCAACACCACAGTTCAAAAGCATAAATTCTTCAGTGCTCAGCTTTCTTCACAGTCCAACTCTCATATGCATATATGACCACTGGAAAAACCATAGCCTTGACTAGACAGACCTTTGTTGGCAAAGTAATATCTCTGTTTTTCTATATGCTATCTAGGCTGGTCATAACTTTCCTTCCAAGGAGTAAGTGTCTTTTAATTTCATGGCTGCAATCACCATCTGCAGTGATTTGGGAGCCCCCAAAAATTAAGTCTGACACTGCTTCCACTGTTTCCCCATCTATTTCCTATGAAGTGATGGGACCAGATGACATGACCTTGATTCTCTGAATGTTGAGCTTTAAACCAACATTTTCACTCTCCTCTTTCACTTTCATCAAGAGGCTTTTTAGTTCCTCTTCACTTTCTGCCATAAGGGTGGTGTCATCTGCATATCTGAGGTTATTGATATTTCTCCCAGCAATCTTGGTTCCAGCTTGTGCTTCTTCCAGTCCAGCGTTTCTCATGATGTACTCTGCATATAAGTTAAATAAGCGGGGTGACAATATATAGCCTTGATGTACTCCATTTCCTATTTGGAACCAGTCTCTTGACCCATGTCCAGTTCTAACTGTTGCTTCCTGACCTGCATACAGATTTCTCAAGAGGCAGGTCAGGTGGTCTTGTATGATCATCTCTTTCAGAATTTTCCACAGTTTATTGTGATCCACACAGCCAAAGGCTTTGGCATAGTCAATAAAGCAGAAATAGATGTATTTCTGGAACTCTCTTGCTTTTTTCATGATCCAGCAGATGTTGGCAATTTGATCTCTGGTTCCTCTGCCTTTTCTAAAACCAGCTTGAAACTCTGGAAGTTCATGGTTCACGTATTGCTGAAGCCTGGCTTGGAGAATTTTGAGTATTACTTTACTAGCATGTGAGATGAGTGCAATTGTGTGGTAGTCTGAGCATTCTTTGGCATTGCCTTTCTTTGGGATTGGAATGAAAACTGACTTTTTCCAGTCCTGTGGCCACTGCTGAGTTTTCCAAATTTGCTGCCATATTGAGTGCAGCACTTTCACAGCATCATCTTTCAGGATTTGAAATAGCTCTACTGGAATTCCATCACCTCCACTAGCTTTGTTCGTAATGATGCTTTCTAAGGCCCACTTGACTTCACAATCCAGGATGTCTGGCTCAAGGTGAATGATCACACCATCAGGATTATCTGGGTCATGAAGATCTTTTTTGTATAGCTCTTCTGTGTATTCTTGCCACCTCTTCTTAATATATTCTGCTTCTGTTAGGTCCATACCATTTCTGTCCTTTATCGAGCGCATCTTTGCATGAAATGTTCCCTTGGTATCTCTAATTTTCTTGAAGAGATCTCTAGTCTTTTCAATTCTGTTGTTTTCCTCTATTTCTTTGCATTGATACATTAGCCATCTTAAATCCAAGAATCTTAAAACAGTATAATTCATATAGTGGCAGTAGCCAGTGTTCCCGGTAGGTGTTCTTTTCTGGTTTGGGAAAGAGCAGAAATAAACTCTCCTAGCAAATTATTGTATGTGTCTGTTATAATTGGTCTAGTGGTGACCAGAAGGAAAGATGCAAAGGGATTATCTCTGACCAGACTCTGAACACAGACTGGAAATGTGGAGTTCAGTTCAGTTCAGTCACTCAGTTGTGTTTGACTCTTTGCAACCACATGGACTGCAGCATGCCAGGCTCCCCTATCCACCACCATCTCCTAGAGCTTGCCCAAACTCATATCCATCGAGTTGGTGATGCCATCCAACCATCTCATCATGGCTCAAATGCCTTTGCACAGGGCAAGAGATGACTGGTTACAATATACAATTGGATGCCTAAGTCACAGGACTAAATGTTTTGGGAAATTCTTTGAGAGATTAAGACATTCAAAAATACCCTTTCACATGGGAGAGTTTATAAGTCCACACATATCTTCAGTGAAAGATGCATATTCACAAAATCCAGAGGCACTTCATTTGGGATAACCTCTGAGCTCACTGCAAATCTGGATAAGTATTAAAGGAATGTTCTATTAGAGAGCCAATCTACAAGGACTGGGAAAGGAACTTGTTTTGAATCTCTGTGTGTGATTTTTTTTTCGTTTTTTTCATTTTAGCTGTTGGCAGTCAAGGTGAAATTCGGTCACAAGAGTAGGAGACAAAAGCTAAAGGACAAAGACTTCACTGACTGAATACAGTAAAGAATAAACACTTTACAAAAGTAAACTGAAGCACTAAACAAAATACTACCATAGCCTTCAGCATTTAAAGCAGGGGTAGGATCTGATTTCCAGCGTTATCATATATTTGTTATCACAAATGCCCAACTATCAACAACAAGAAAATGTTGCAAAGCATACAAAGAAACAGGACAATATGGCATATTCAAAGAAACATAAAAATTAACAGAAACAATTCCTGAGGAACTCAGATATCAGATCTACAAGGCAAAACTTTAAAACTATCTCAAGCATACTTAAAGAAGAATATGTAAAAGAATTGAGGAAACCAGAAAAACAATGTATTAATATAAGCCAAACAAATATCAATAAAGAGCCTGAGGTTATAAACATGAATCAAATTCTAGAGGTAAAAATTAAAATAACCGAAATGAGTAATTCACCAGAGGGGTCAACCGATGTGAGGAAACTAAAAGAACTAGTGAATTTATTGAATCTGAGAAGCAGAAAGATGAATGAAGAAAATTGAATAGAGCCTAAGAGAACAGTGGGACACTATTAACAGACAAAAATGTACATTATGGGAGTCTCAAAGAAACAAGAGACAGAAGAGGGCGGGGCAGAAACAACCATGAAGAAATAAGGGCCAAAAACTTCTCAATTCTGATAAAATACATGTATCTGTAAAGCCAAAGGCCACAACAGACTCCAAGTAAGATCAACAGAAAGTGACCCACACTAAGATACACTACAATTAAACTTTGTAAAATCAGTCAAAAACAAAAAGAGAATCATGAAAGTAATATAGGAGAGTGTCTAGTCACAAGGGCTCATTAATGAGAGTAACACCTTATTTCTCATCAAAAATCATGGAAGTCAGAAGGCAATGACATATATTTAAATGATATATTTAAAGTTTTGAAAGAAAAAATGTCAATGTTGAATTCTATACCCAGGAAAAGTGTCCTTTAAAATCAGAGCATAATTAAGACATTCACAGATAAACAGAAGCTGAGGGAGTTCATTAAGAACTCTAATAAGAAATGCTAATGGAAATACCTCAGATAGAATGTAAAATGGTAACTCAAAACCATCTGAAAATATAAGGGCTCCAATAAAGGTAAATACATGGGCAAATATAAAATACAGTATTGTTGTATAGTTGGTTTTAACTCTAATTTTTATTCTGTATATAACTTCAGAGCCAAAAATGAAAAGTTATAAATCTACATTGCAGAGCACACATTTTATAAAGATGTATCTGGTGACAAAAATAACTTGAAACAGAGTGAAAAAGCAACAAAGCAGGAGAGTTTTCTATGTTACTGAAGATAAGTTAGTATCAATTCAAATTATATTGTTATAAATTTAGGATGATAAATATAATATTGATGATTACCACAAAAAAAATCAAAAGAACATATACCCAAAAATGAGAAGGGAATAAAAATGTGCCAATACAAAAAAATCAACTAAACACAAAGGAAGGCAGTAATACAGAAAATGAGGGGGAAAAAATCTAGAAGACATACAGCAAACAGGCAATAAAGTGGCAGAAGTTAATCTTTATTTACTAGTAACTACTTTAAGTGCACACAGATTAAATTCTATCAACAGGCAGAAGTAGAATAAAGAAAATATTATACAACCATATGTTTTTAGAACAGACTATCAGATCCAAAGACACAAAAAAAGGAAAATGGAAGAATGAGAAAAAGTATTTCATGAAAATAATAACCAAAACAGAACTAGGATGAATGTAAGAATACTGGACAAAAAAGACTAAGTCAAAAACAGTTATAAAAGGCCAAAGAGGGCATTATATATTAATCAATGAGTCAAGTCAATTCATCAAGATGTAACCACTATAAACATACATGCACCAAAACCAAAGCCCTAAATTATACAAAGGACACAACTGAAAGAATAAAGAGTTTTATATTAATAGTTGGGTAACTCAACAGTCCACTTTAAATAATGGTAGAACATCTAGATAGCTGAGCATTAAGGATAAAAAGACCCTTAAAACACTATGAACCAAGTATATTTAACAGATGTATATGGTTCACTCTACCCCCAAACAGCAGAATACACATTTTTCTTAATTACAAATGGGACATTCAACATATCAGACCATATGTCAAGTCATAAAACATCTCTCAATAAATTTGAAAACATTAAAATTATACAAAGCATCTTCTCTGAGCACAGTAGATAGAGCTAAAACTCAATTAACAGAAGGAAAACTGAAAAATTCAAAACACATGGAAATTAAACAATACACTCTTGAAGACACAATCGATCAAAGGAGAAACCACAGGAAAATCCAAAAATATCCAGATACAAATGCAAACAAAAACATAACATGCCAAAACTCACAGGATGTAACAAAGGTCAGAAGGAAACTTAAAGCTGTAAATGCCTATACTAAAAAAGGTTACCTATCTAAAACCAACAATGCAACTTTATAGCTTAGGGAAACAGAAAAGTATAGCAGAGTGATCCAAAAGGAGAAGGAAGGAATGAAATAATCAAGATTATTGTTGAAATACTTTTCAAGGCATACAATATATTCAACTAACTCTAAAGCTCTTTCGAAGACAGCAACAGAATTAGGAGAAAGAATGTAAGTGACTTGTAAAGACAGTACTACTAACCATACAGAAATTTAAACGATGACTAGAGAATACTATAAACAATCGTCCAACAAATTAGATAACCAAGATGAAAAGTACACATTCTGAAACATACAAAATACCTAAACTGACTCAAGAATAAATAGAAAATCTCAACCCATGATAAGTGAACTTAATCAGCTATTAAAATCTCCCAACATAGAAAATTCCCAGACCAGATGGTTTCACTGGTGAATTCTACCAAACATTTTAAAAGATTTCATACTAATTCTGATCAAATTATTCCAAAAATGTAAGCGAGGGAACACTTCTGAACTCATTCTTTAAGGCTATCATTTTCACTTAAGGTCAAATAAAAATATTACACTTACGTCAGATAAAAATAAAGATACCCCAGCAGCATAAGGTTGGTCTAACATACAAAAAACAAGGTAATATGCCACACCAATAAAATGAAAGACAAATACCACCTAACCATTTCAATAGATACATAAAAGGCATTTATTTGCCTAACCCAACACAGTTTTATGATTTAAAAAAATTCAACACACTAGGAAAAGAAGGGAATTTTCTTAACTGATAAGGTATATCAACAACAAGCTCATTGCTAATACCACACCTACGAGCAAATCCTTTCCTCCTGAGATCAGGAAGAAGATATAGATTTCCACTCTCTCTTTTTTTCCATTTAACTTCATACTAGAGATTCTAGCTAGGGTGACAGGCAATAAAAGGAAATAAAAGAAATACAAATTAGAAAGGAAGAATATGAGTTCTACTTACAGATGACATGATCTTACACACAGAAAATCCTATAGAAACAATCTGTTTAGGTAGTTTGCAAGATATAAGACTAATATACAAAAATTAATTGCATACATAACAGTAGGAATGAACTGTAGAAAAAGGAAATTAAGAAACAATTCCATTTAGAATAACAGAAAAAATAATTAAATATTTTAAAATGTATGTACCCAAAGAAGTGCAAAGTTATAATCTGAAAACTATCACACATTACTGAAAGAAATTAAAGTAGGTTCTAAATAAATGAAACATCTATTTATGAATTGGAGTTACAATACTGTTAAGATGGTAACACTCACCACATTGATCTGATTCAACAGAATGTCTATCAAAACAATATCAGCTTGCTTTTATTTCAGAAGAAATGGAAAAGCTGATTCTAAAACTCATATAGAAATGTAAATGATAGAGAAAAGCTAACCTTGAAAAAGAAGACTAAATATTGAGGACACACAAATCCTAATTGCAAAATTTATTACAAATCTACAATAATCAATATAGTGTGATATAGGCATAACAAATGCATAGATCAAAGAAACAGAACTGAGATCCAGAAATAAACCTTTATATTTACAGTCAATTGATTTTCAATAAATATGCTAGGATAAATTCAGTGTTATTTCCTTTTATTGCCTTTTTTTATCAAATGGAACTGGGACAATGGAATAACACATGCAAAAGAATGTAAGTGGATTCCTATCAAACATCATATTTAAAAATTAACTCAAAATGGATTAAAGAACTAAATGTAAGAAATAAAACTCTTAGAAAAAAACATAAGGATCATTTTCATGATCTTGGATCAAGCAATGGTTTCTCAGATGCACATCTGAGATGCATCTGAGAATGCCCAAAAGCATGGACAACAAAAGAAAAAGTAGATAAATTAAATATAAAAGTTTTACACTTTGTGTTCAAATAATACCATTAAGGATGTAAGAAACAACTCAGAGAACTAAAAAAAATAGTTTGAAATTATATAAATAAAAAGAGACTTGTATCTAGAATATGCACAAAAGAAATTACACATTTCTTCAGAGATATGCAAATGGCCAATAACATAAAAAGTTGACCAAAATTATTCACCTTCAGGGAAATGAAAATAAAAATCACAATGAGGCCATTCACATCCACAAAGATGGTTAAAAATCAAAAAGACAATAGTAAGTGTTGCCAAAGTGAAGTGAAGTCGCTCAGTCGTGTCCAACTCTGCGACTCCATGAACTGTAACCTATCAGCCTCCTCCGTCCATGAGATTTTCCAGGCAAGAGTGCTGGAGTGGATTGCCATTTCCTTCTCCAGGGGATCTTCCCGACCCAGGAATCGAACCCGGGTCTCCTGCACTGCAGGCAGACACTTTACCATCTAAGCCACCAGGGAAGCCCCAAGTGTTGCCAAGGACAAAGAGAAATCAGAACCCTCAGACAGTGCTGTTCAGAATATAAAATAATACAGCTGCTTTTGAAAACTGTCTGACCATTCCTCAGAAGCTTAAAAACAGAATTATCACTTGACCTTGTATGTATACCTCACTCCTTGGAATATACCTATGAGAAATAAAAATATATGTATATACAAAATCTTGAACACACATGTTTATAGTACAAATCTCCATCTAATTCACATAAATAGAATATAGATTATCTATATAATAGAGTATATTCAACTATAAAAATAATAAAGTACTGATACATACAACAACATGGATAAACTCTATGAAAGCATTATTCTAAGTGGAGGAAGTCAGTCACAAAAGATCTTATTCATTAAAATTCATTTCATTAATATGAAATGTTTAAAACAGATAAATCTATACAGTGAGAAAGCCCATAGGTGGTGATCTTGGGCTGCAAAGCTAAAGATAAATGAGGAATGATTATTAAAATTTATAGGGCTTCTTCTGGAATTGATGAAAATGTTCTAAAAGTAATTTTGGTAATAGTTGTAAAACCCTGCAAAAACTAAAAAGTATTGGCCTGTACACTATAAATGGATTAAATGTATGGTATGAGAATTATACCAAAAGAAAAAAAAGACAGCTTTCCTCCTGACACTGTAATTGTATAAATAGAAAATATACACAGTTTTAGAACTAATAAGACGTTTGGGAAAAATTGTTGAAAAGAAGTTCAAGATAATTCAGTAACACTGCTAATGTCTGTAAATGATTAATTAAAATATAATTTAAATGTTTTTTGTATAAAACAATATTTTTACAATAATATGAATAGCTAGTAATAAACATAATAAAAGTAAAGTGAAAGTGAAATCATGTCCGACTCTTTGCGACCCCATTGATTGTAGCTTACCAGGCTCCTCAGTCCATGGAATTTTCCAGGCAAGAGTACTGGAGTGGGTTGCCATTTCCTTCTCCAGGGTATCTTCTTAACCCAGGGATCAAACCCGGGTCTCCCACATGGCAGGCAGACACTTTACCATCTGAGCCATCATTTTAAGAAAATTATAAAACCTTATTCCAAATTCTTAAATAGTAGATCACAATTATTCCCAAATCAATTCATAAAGTAGATAATGTTCCAATATGCCTTCTAATAGAATTTTTCAGTAAAACTAATAAAATGATCCTTAAATATTACTAGAGAAGAGGTACATTAGAGTTCATACTTACAAAAAGAATAAATAAGTAGGTCACACTAGCAAATAATGAGTAAAATTATGAAACTATAATACCTGAACACATGAAAATAATAGGAAGTCCAGAAATAAATCCATATACACATGGCAGCTTAAAGATGTGAGAGAAACTGCATCACAAATCAATAAACTACTAAATATATGGTGTGGAAAACCATATTCCAATATGAATTCTAAAGATGTCAGGGTATGGGAAACGTAAGACTATAGGACTACTAGAACAAAAACATTAGAAAAAAAATTAACAAAAATGACCATAGAAATTTACATATTTTGAATGTCTAATTTACATTATTCAAGATTCATGGGACAGAAGGTATTTGCAATATATATGTAAAACAAAGCACTGCTATCTAGAATAAAGAACGCTTACAAATTAATAAGAAAATGCAAACACTCTAATAGAAAAAAAGACTAAAAATCACAGTAGATAACAAAATGGACTATCTGAAAGGCAAAAAAAGGGAATGAAAATCATCATCAAAAATTCATTTAGGAGACGGTCCTAAGACAGCGGAGGAATAGGATGGGGAGACCACTTTATTCCCCACAAATTCATCAAAAGAACATTTGAACACTGAGTAAATTCTGCAAAACAACTGAATGCTGGCAGAGGACATAAGGCACCCAGAAAAGCAGCCCATTGTCTTCGAAAGGAGGTAGGAAAAATATAAAAGATAAAAAGAGAGGCAAAAGAGGTAGGGACGGATCTCAGTCCCATGAGTTCAGTGCAGTTCAATTCAGTAGCTCAGTCGTATCCACTCTTTGCAACCCCATCAACTGCAGCACCCCAGGCCTCCCTGTCCATCACCAACTATAGGAGTTCACTCAAACTCACATCCATCGACTCAGTGATGCCATCCAGCCATCTCATCCTCTGCCGTCCTCTTCTCCTCCTGCCCCTAACCCCTCCCAGCATCAGAGTCTTTTCCAATGAGTCAACTCTTTGCATGAGGTGGCCAAAGTACTGGAGTTTCAGCTTTACCATCAGTCCTTCCAATGAAAACCCAGGACTGATCTCCTTTATAATGGACTGGTTGGATCTCCTTGCAGTCCAGGGGACTCTCAAGAGTCTTCTCCAACACCACAGTTCAAAAGCATCAATTCTTTGGTGCTCAGCTTTCTTAACAGTCCAGCTCTCACATCCATGCATGACTACTGGAAAAACCATAGCCTTCACTAGATGGACCTTTGTTGGCAAAGCAATGTCTCTGCTTTTGAATATGCTGTCTAGGTTGGTCATAACTTTCCTTCCAAGGAGTAAGCGTCTTTTAATTTCATGGCTGCAATCACCAGAAAAATAAAGTCTGACACTGCTTCCACTGTTTCCCCATCTATTTCCCATGAAGTGACGGGACCAGATGCCATGATCTTCGTTTTCTGAATGTTGACCTTTAGGCCAACTTTTTCACTCTCCTCTTTCACTTTCATCAAGAGGCTTTTTAGCTCCTCTTCCCTTTCTGCCATAAGGGTGGTGTCATCTGCATATCTGAGGTTATTGAGATTTCTCCTGGCAATCTTGATTCCAGCTTGTGCTTCTTCCAGCCCAGCTTTTCACATGATGTACTCTGCATGTAAGTTAAATAAGCAGGGTGACAATATACAGCCTCGACGTACTCCTTTTCCTATTTGGAACCAGTCTGTTGTTCCAGGTCCAGTTCTAACTGTTGCTTCCTGTCCTGCATATAGGTTTCTCAAGAGGCAGGTCAGGTGGTCTGGTATTTCCATTTCTTGAAGAATTTTCCAGTTTATTGTAATCCACACAGTCAAAGGCTTTGGCATAGTCAATAAAGCAGAAATAGATGTTTTTCTGGAACTCTCTTACTTTTTCCATGATCGAGTGGATGTTGGCAATTTGATCTCTGGTTCCTCTGCCTTTTCTAAAACTAGCTTGAACATCTGGAAGTTCACGGTTCACGTATTGCTGAAGCCTGTCTTGGAGAATTTTAAGCATTATTTTACTAGTGTGTGAGAGGAGTGCAATTGTCCCTTCCATCCCGGGAAGGGAATCTTAAAAAAGAGAGAAGTTTCCAAACACCAGGAAATACTCTCACTGGCAAGTCTGTGGCGAGCCTTGGAACCACAAAGTAATGGCAAAGTAATGTTTCTGCTTTTCAATATGCTATCTAGGACTTTCCTTATGAGGGCAACATAACCAGCAGGAAAAATAAATAAATAATTAAACCCCACAGGTTACATGCTCAAAGGTAATTCCCTCAGTGGAGAAGCAGTGCAGACGCATGCATCCTCCACTAGCAAGCCGGGGCTGAGCAGGGAGGCGCGGGCTGCATTGCTTAGAGTAAGGACCAGGACTGAATGCCCTGAGGACAAGCTGAGGGAACTAACTTGGGAGAGCAAACCAGACTGTGGGATAGCTACCACACAAAAAGCCCTAACCTAAGACACCACCAGGCCTGCTCAGAGAACAAAGGACCAAGCAGAGCTAGCCGGCTGCAGACCGGCCCATCCCCTCCCGGTGACAGGCAGGCAAGGACAACCAGAGCCAGAAGGGGGCAATCGCAGCCCCAGAGAGGCATTATCTACCAAGTTGCAAGCAGGCTTCATTGCTAACCAAGATTTCTTGGGATTCTGGACAGTGAACATCCACCTGAGAAGGTGCGCCAGTTGTACAATCAGAAAACCTAGTGGCAGGGACGGGGGAGGCGATAAGTCACAGCGACCGCACTTGTCAAACACCTGGTCATCTGAGCTGCTCAGACCTGGGAAGGGCACAAAACACAGGCCCAACAGAGTCTGCGCCTTTGAGGAGTACCCGAGTACCTGAACCTGAGTGACTTAGACCTGGAAGCTGCATACAACCCAGGGCCGGCCACAGACTGTTCCCAGCAAAGCAACCTACAGCCCAAGCAGTGCAGACAGGGAGAGCACACACGCCGTGAGCGAGGTCAAACCCAGTGTGGCCAAGAAACTGCAAGCACATGCCAGTGTTATTTGTTTGCAGCGTCCCTCCCTCCCCACAGCAGGACTGAACAAGTGAGCCTAAAAAAGTTCCACCACCGCCCTCTTGTGTCAGGGCAGAAATTAGACACTGAAGAGACCAGCAAACAGAAGAAGCTAAAACAGAGGAAACCTCCTTGGAAGTGACAGGAGCAATAGATTAAAACCCTGTAGTTAGTACCGACTACATAGGGAGGGGCCTACAGATCTCGAGAAATATAAGCCGCATCAAGGAACTATCTGAAAATGAACTGACCCCACATTGCCCACAATAACACCAGAGAAAGTCCTAGATATATTTTTACTATTTTTTCTATCATTCTTTAATTTTTTTTAATTTTTTTCTATTTTTAAGTTCTCTATTACTCCTTTAATTTTCATTTTTATAACCTACTATCACTTTCCAAAAAAAAGAGACCCTATTTTTTAAAGCAAACTTCATATATATATATATATATATATATATATATGTATATTATAATTTTTGTGACCTTGTTTTTTTTTTCTTTCATATTGTATTTTTGAAAATCCAACCTCTACTCTAGATTTTTAATCTTTGCTTTTTGGTATTTGTTATCAATTTTGTACCTTTAAGAACCCAATCTTCAGTACCCATTTTTACTTGGGAGTGAGATTACTGGCTTTACTGCTCTCTCCTCTTTTGGACTCTCCTTTTTCTCGACCAGGTCGCCTCTATTTCCTACCTGCCCCTTCTCTTCTCTACCCAACTCTGTGAATCTCTTTATGTGTTCCGGATGGTGGAGAACACTTAGAGAACTGATTACTGGCTGGATCTGTCTCTCTCCTTTTGATTCCCCCCTTTATCTCCTGGCCACCTCTGTCTCCTTCCTCCCTCTTCTCTTCTCTGTGTAACTCCGTGAACATCTCTGAGCAGTCCAGACTGTGGAGCGCACATAAGGAAGTGAAAACTGGCTAGCTTGCTCTCTCCTTTTTTGATTCCACCTCATCTTATGCTGGTCACCTGTATCTCCCTCCTCCCTCTTCTCTTCTCCATGTAACTCTGTGAACCTCTCTGGGTATCCCTCACTATGGAGAAACTTTTCATGTTTAACCTAGATGTTTTATCAATGGTGCTGTATAGATGGAGAAGTCTTGAGGCTACTGTAAAAATAAGACTGAAAACCAGAAGCAGGAGGCTTAAGTCTAAATCCTGAGAACACCAGAGAATTCCTGACTCCAGGTAACATTAATCGACAGGAGCTCATCAAACGCCTCCATACCCACACTGAAACCAAGCACCACCCAAGGGCCAACAAGTTCCAGAGCAAGACATATCACGCAAATTCTCCAGCAACACAGGAACATAGCCCTGAGCTTCAATATACAGGCTTCCCAAAGTCACTCCAAACCCAGTGACATCTCATAACTCATTACTGGACACTTCATTGCACTCCGGAGAGAAGAAATCCAGCTCCAACCACCAAAACACCAACACAAGCTTCCCTAACCAGGAAACCTTGACAAGCCACCTGTAGAACCCCATTCACAGTGAAGAAACTTCACAATAAAGAGAACTCCAGAAAGGCCACCCCAAACACAGCAATATAAACAAGATGAAAAGACAGAGGAATACCCAGCAGGTAAAGGAACAGGATAAATGCCCACCAAACCAAACAAAAGAGGAAGAGATAGGGAATCAACCTGATAAAGAATTCCAAATAATGATAGTGAAAATGATCCAAAATCTTGAAAACAAAATGGAATCACACATAAACAGCCTGGAGACAAGGATTGAGAAGATGCAAGAAAGGTTTAACAAGGACCTAGAAGAAATAAAAAAGAGTCAATATATAATGAATAATGCAATAAATGACATCAAAAACACTCCAGAGGGAAGAAATAGTAGAATAATGGAGGCAGAAGATAGGATTAGTCAAGTAGAAGACAGAATAGTAGAAATAAATGAATCAGAGAGGAAAAAAGAAAAATGAATTAAAAGAAATGAGGACAATCTCAGAGACCTCTGGGACAATGTTAAACGCCCCAACATTCAAATCATAGCAGTCCCAGAAGAAGAAGACAGAAAGAAAGACCATGAGAAAATACTTGAGGAGATAATAGTTGAAAACTTCCCTAAAATGGGGAAGGAAATAATCACTCAAGTCCATGAAACCCAGAGAGTCCCAAACAGAATAAACCCAACATGAAACACCCCAAGACACATATTAATCAAATTAACAAAGAGCAAAACAAAGAACAAATATTAAAAGCAGCAAAGGAAAGACAACAAATACACACAAGGGGATTCCCATAAGGATAACAGCTGATCTTTCAATAGCAATGCTTCAGGCTGGGAGGGAATGGCAGGACATACTTAAAGTGATGAAAGAAAATAACCTACAGCCCAGATTACTGTACCCAGCAAGGATCTCATTCAAATATGAAGGGGAAATCAAAAGCTTCACAGACAAGCAAAAGCTGACAGAATTCAGCACCACCAAACCAGCTCTCCAACAAATGCTAAAGGATATTCTCTAGACAGGAAACACAAAAAGGGCATATAAATTCAAACCAAAAACAATAAAGTAAATGGCAATGGGATCATACTTATCAATAATTACCTTAAACGTAAATGGATTGAATGCCCCAACCAAAAGACAAAGACTGGCTGCATGGATACAAAAACAAGACCCCTATATATGTTGTCTACAAGAGACTCACCTCAAAGTAAAGGACACATACAGACTGAAAGTGAAGGGCTGGAAAAAGATATTCCACGCAAATAGAGACCAAAGGAAAGCAAGAGTACCAATACTCATATCAGATAAAATAGACTTTTTAAAAAAAAGGCTGTGAAAAGAGACAAAGAAGGACACTACATAATAATCAAAGGACCAATCCAAGAAGATACAACAATTACACATATATATGCACCCAACATAGGAGCACCACAATATGTAAGACAAATGCTAACAAGTATGAAAGGGGAAATTAACAATAACACAATAATAGTGGGAGACTTTAATACCCCACTCACACCTATGGATAGATCAACTAAACAGAAAATCAACAAGGAAACACAAACTTTAAATGATACCATCAACGAGTTAGACCTAATTGATATCTATAGGACATTTCACCCCAAAACAATGGATTTGACCTTTTTCTCAAGTGCACATGGAACCTTCTCCAGGATAGATCACATCCTGGGCCATGGATAAATTCTAGTCTTGGTAAATTCAAAAAAACTGAAATCACTCCAAGTATCTTTTCTGACCATAATGCAGTAAGATTAGATCTCAATTACAGGAGAAAAACTATTAAAAATTCCAACATATGGAGGCTGAACAACATGCTGCTGAATAACCAAAAAATCACAGAAGAAATCAAAAAAGAAATCAAAATATGCATAGAAACAAATGAAAATGAAAACACAACAACCCAAAACCTCTTGGACACTGTAAAAGCAGTGCTAAGGGGAAGGTTCATAGCAATACAGGCATACCTCAAGAATAAAGAAAAAGTCACATAAATAACCTAACTCAACACCTAAAAAAACTAGAAAAGGAAGAAATTAAGAACCCCAGGGTTAGTAGAAGGAAAGAAAACTTAAAAAATTACGGCAGAAATAAATGCAAAAGAAACAAAAGAGACCATAGCAAAAATTAACAAAGCCAAAAGCGATTTCTTTGAGAGGATAAATAAAATTGACAAACCATTAGCCAGACTCATCAAGAAACAAAGGGAGAAAAATCAAATAAACAAAATTAGAAATGAAAATGGAGAGATCACAACAGACAACACAGAAATACAAAGGATCATAAGAGACTACTATCAGCAATTATATAACAATAAAATGGACAACGTGGAAGAAATGGACAAATTCTTAGAAAAGTACAACTTTCCAAAACTGAACCAGGAGGAAATAGAAAATCTTAACAGACCCATCACAAGCACGGAATTGAAATTGTAATCAGAAATCTTCCAGCAAACAAAAGCCCAGGTCCAGATGGCTTCACAGCTGAATTCTACCAAAAATTTAGAGAAGGGCTAACACCTATTATACTCAAACTCTTCCAGAAAATTGCAGAGGAAGGTAAACTTCAAAACTCATTCTATGAGAGCACCATCACCCTAATACCAAAACCTGACAAAGATGTCACAAAAAAAGAAAACAACAGGCCAATATCACTGATGAACATAGATGCAAAAATCCTTAATAAAATTCTAGCAATCAGAATCCAACAACATTAAAAAGATCATACACCATGACCAAGTGGGCTTTATCCCAGGGATGCAAGGATTCTTCAATATCTGCAAATCAATCAATGTAATTCACCACATTAACAAATTGAAAAATAAAAGCCATATGATTATCTCAATAGATGCAGAGAAACCTTTGAAAAAATTCAACATCCATTTATGATTAAAAAAATCTCCAGAAAGCAGGAATAGAAGGAATATGTCTCAACATAATAAAAGCTATATATGACAAACCCACAGCAAACATTATCCTCAATGGTGAAAATTGAAAGCATTTCCCCTAAAGTCAGGAACAAGACAAGGGTGCCCACTTTCACCACTACTATTCAACATAGTTTTGGAAGTTTTGGCCACAGCAATCAGAGCAGAAAAAGAAATAAAAGGAATCCAGATTGGAAAAGAAGAAGTAAAATTCTCACTGTTTGCAGATGACATGATTCTATACATAGAAAACACTAAAGACTCCACCAGAAAAGTACTAGAGTTAATCAATGAATATAGTAAAGTTGCAGGATATAAAATTAACACACAGAAATCCCTTGCATTCTTATACACTATTAATGTAAAAATAGAAAGAGAAATTAAGGAAATAATTCCATTCACCATTGCAATGAAAAGAATAAAATACTTAGGAATATATCTACCTAAAGAAACTAAAGACCTATATATAGAAAACTATAAAACACTGGTGAAAGAAATCAAAGAGGACACTAATAGATGGAGAAATAGACTGTGTTCATGGATTGGAAGAATCAATATAGGGAAAATGAGCATACTACCCAAAGCAATCTATAGATTCAATGCAATCCCTATCAAGCTACCAGCGGTA
This sequence comes from Ovis canadensis, assembly GCF_042477335.2. Classification (NCBI taxonomy): domain Eukaryota; kingdom Metazoa; phylum Chordata; class Mammalia; order Artiodactyla; family Bovidae; genus Ovis; species Ovis canadensis. Next base: position 86,158,338 of record NC_091246.1, on the reverse strand, counting down.
TTTTTCACAGAGCTAGAACAAATAATTTCACAATTTGTATGGAAATACAAAAAACCTCGAATAGTGAAAGCAATCTTGAGAAAGAAGAATGGAACTGGAGGAATCAACCTGCCTGACTTCAGGCTCTACTACAAAGCCAGAGTTATCAAGACAGTATGGTACTAGCACAAAGACAGAAATATAGATCAATGGAACAAAATAGAAAGCCCAGAGATAAATCCACGCACCTATGGACACCTTATCTTTGACAAAGAGGCAAGAACATACAATGGAGAAAAGGCAATTTCTTTAACAAGTGGTGCTGGGAAAACTGCTTAACCACTTGTAAAAGAATGAAACTAGAATACTTTCTAACACCATACACAAAAATAAACTCAAAATGGATTAAAGATCTAAACATAAGACCAGAAACTATAAAAACTCCTAGAGGAGAACATAGGCAAAACACTCTCCAACATAAATCACAGCAGGATTCTCTATGACCCACCTCCCAGAATACTGGAAATAAAGGCAAAATTAAACAAATGGAACCTAATTAAAAATAAAAACTTCTGCACAACAAGAATACACAGAAGAACTGTACAAAAAATATCTTCACGACCCAGATAATCATGATGATGTGATCACTAATCTAGAGCCAGACATCCTGGAATGTGAAGTCAAGTGGGCCTTGGAAAATATCACTACGAACAAAGCTAGTGGAGGTGATGGAATTCCAGTGGAGCTGTTTCTTTTTTTTTTTTTTTTGTCCTGTAAAATCATTTTATTTTCTGCAAGGTAAACATTTTTCTTAGGCATTGTTACCAGAACAACCTCTTTGTAGGGTTTTATAGTTTGGAATAACTATGTATTTTTTAAAAAATTGTATTTATTTTGTAGAGTTGTAATACAAAAAAAATGATTTATAGGCTATATTTTTCAGGAAGAAGTTACTAGACTATATTCCCATTGAAGAAACTTTCCTATTTAAACCTATGATATGGAATGAAAAGATGATTAAAAAGTCTTCTAATCAAAAAGCTTGAGATCATCAAAGGAATGTTTAGTTTCCTTCACAGAGAGCCACCAGGATTTTTTCATAATCTCCTTTGGTTTCATCCAGGATGGCTTGACAGAGAGAGATGCCATACAACTTCTGATAGCATGCTTTGATGTCATTCATGTCGATTTCAGAGCGGGAAACCATAATCCTGATCAGTGTCTTATGACGAGTTCCAACACCCTTCATAGCCTGATGGAGCTTCTCAGCAAAGAACATTGGCTTGCTTGTAGCACACTTCACAATAACTGTGAGGCATTTCTCGATGTCACCTTTCAACTCCAGGTCCAGAACTTTGTTCATGTCATGCTTACTATACTTGGAATATTTCTGAAATACTCTGCGAAGATGGGGATAGCTCCTGGTGGTAAGAATGGTAGTGAACACATTCACATCTTTCCCTTTTCTTCTTTCTCCTGCTTCATATAAGGCCCTGGCATCTGAATCAGCCAAGTCGTCATTTACAGCAAGCTCCTCAGATAGGTCACCCTTAGCAAGAGAAAGCAAAGCCTTCTCATAGTCTCCAGATGTGTCTGAGGCAATGTCTTTAGCCAGATCTCTCTTCAGTTCTTCTCTACAGACTCTGTTAATTTCTCTGATTTCTCTGGTAGTTCTTGATGCCAGAATTTCATTCAGAGTGTCTTCATCAGTCCCAAGGCCCTTCATGGCAGCACGGAGCTCTTCGGCATCAAACTGGGCTGGAGTTTTCAATAGAGCCAAAACAACTTCCTCAAGGTGACCGAGGAGGGCTTTCTTCAGAACTTCATCCAGGGGCTTTCCTTTCTCCTGCAGATAGGCTGCTTTGATCTGCTGACGCTGTGCATTGTTTCTCTTAGTCAGAATTTCAATGATGGTTGCTTCATCCACACCTTTAACTGTGACTGCTTTATGCAAGGCCTCAACATCCGAGGATGGATTGAAGGTAGGATAGGGGCTCACTGCTGACCCAGGACCACCTTTGGATCCTTTCACAGTTTTAATGTATTCCTGTTCTTCATTTTCAATAAACCAGGCCTGCTTGAGGAATTCAGATACCATTGCCATTTTTGAAGGATCTTTTTGTTTTTTTTTTTCACCTCCGTACAAAGAACTAAAGAGAGATTCTCTTCTGAACGGTTTGTGGTCTGGAGCTGTTTCAAATCCTGAAAGATGATGCTGTGAAAGTACTACACTCAGTATGCCAGCAAATTAGGAAAACTCAGCAGTGGCCACAGGACTGGAAAAGGTCAGTTTTCATTCTAATCCCAAAGAAAGGCAATGCCAAAGAATGCTCAAACTACTGCACAATTGCACTCATCTCACGTGTTAGTAAAGTAATGCTCAAAATTCTCCAAGCCAGGCTTCAGCAATATGTGAACCGTGAACTTCCTGATGTTCAAGCTGGTTTTAGAAAAGGCAGAGGAACCAGACATCAAATTGCCAACATCCACTCAATCATCGAAAAAGCAAGAGAGTTCCAGAAAAACATCTATTTCTGCTTTATTGACTATGCCAAAGCCTTTGACTGTGTGGATCACGATAAACTGTGGAAAATTCTGAAAGAGATGGGAATACCAGACCACCTGACCTGCCTCCTGAGAAACCTATATGCAGGTCAGGAATCAACAGTTAGACCTGGACATGGAACAACAGACTGGTTCCAAATAGGAAAAGGAGTACATCAAGGCTGTATATTGTCACCCTGCTCATTTAACTTCTATGCAGAGTACATCATGAGAAACGCTGGACTGGAAGAAACACAAGCTGGAATCAAGATTGCCAGGAGAAATATCAATCACCTCAGATATGCAGATGATACCACCCTTATGGCAGAAAGTGAAGGGGAACTAAAAAGCCTCTTGATGAAAGTGAAAGAGGAGAGGGAAAAAGTTGGCTTAAAGCTCAACATTCAAAAAATGAAGATCATGGCATCCGGTCCCATCACTTCATGGGAAATAGATGGAGAAACAGTGGAAACAGTGTCAGACTTTATTTTTTGGGCTGCAAAATCACTGCAGATAGTGATTGCATTCATGAAATTAAAAGACACTTTATCCTTGGAAGAAAATTTATGACCAACCTAGATAGTATATTCAAAAGCAGAGACATTACTTTGCTGACGAAGGTCCATCTACTCAAGGCTATGGTGTTTCCTGTGGTCATGTATGGTTGTGAGTTGGACTGTGAAGGAGGCTGAGCACTGAAGAATTGATGCTTTTGAACTGTGGTGTTGGAGAAGACTCTTGAGAGTCCCTTGGACTGCAAGGAGATCCAACCAGTCCATTCTGAAGGAGATCAGCCCTGGGACTTCTTTGGAAGGAATGATGCTAAAGCTGAAACTCCAGTACTTTGGCCACCTCATGAGAAGAGTTGACTCAGTGGAAAAGACTCTGATGCTGGGAGGGATTGGGGGCAGGAGGAGAAGGGGACGACAGAGGATGAGATGGCTGGATGGCATCACTGACTCGATGGGCGTGAGTCTGAGTGAACTCCGGGAGTTGGTGATGGACAGGGAGGCCTGGCGTGCTGCGATTCATGGGTTCCAAAGAGTCGGACACACCTGAGCGACTGAACTAAACTGAACTGAACAACAAAGGAAACTATAAGCAAAGTGAAAAGACAGCCATTGGAATGGGAGAAAATAATAGCCAATGAAGCAACTGAGAAACAACTAATCTCAAAAATATACAAGCAACTGCTGCAGCTCAATTCCAGAAAATAGAAGACCCAATCAAAAAATGGGCCAAAGAACTAAACGGACATTTCTCCAAAGAAGACGTACAGATGGCTAACACATGAAAAGATGCTGAACATCACTCATTATTAGAGAAATGCAAATCATAATCATAATGGGGTACCATTTCACACCAGTCAGAATGGCTGCAATCCAAAAGTCTACAATCTATAAATGCTGGAGAGGATGTGGGGAAAAGGGAACCCTCTTACACTGTTGGTGGGAATAGAGAACAGTGTGGAGATTCTTTAAAAAACTGGAAATAGAACTGCCATATGACCCAGCAATCCCACTGCTGGGCATACACACCGTGGAAACCAGAATTGAAAGAGACACATGTACCCCAACGTTCATCGCAGCACTGTTTATAATAGCCAGGACTTGGAAGCAACCTAGATGTCCATCAGCAGACGAATGGAATAGAAAGCTGTGGTACATATACACAATGGAGTGTTACTCAGCCATTAAAAAGAATACATTTGAATCAGTTCTAATGAGGTAGATTAGAACTAATTATTAGTTACAGAGTGAAGTAAGCCAGAAAGAAAAACACCAATACAGTATACTAACGCATATATATGGAATTTAGAAAGACGGTAACAATAACCATGTATGTGAGACAGCAAAAGAGACACAGATGTATAGAACAGTCTTTTGGACTCTGTTGGAGAGGGTGAGGGTGGGATGATCTGGGAGAATGACACTGAAACATGTATAATATCATATGTGAAACGAATCGCCAGTCCAGGTTCAATGTATGCGACAGGATGCTCAGTGCTGGCACACTGGGACAACCCAAAGGGATGGTATGGGGAAGGAGGAGGGAGGGGGGTTCAGGATGGGGAACACGTGTATACCTGTGCTGGATTCATGCTGATATATGACAAAACCAATACAATATTTTAAAGTAATTAGCCTCTAATTAAAATAAATTTATATTAAAAATAAATAAATAATAAATCAATTGGTTTGGAGAATTGAAAAAAAAACTCATGTAGCTATGAATTAAGACAAGGAAGTGCCGTGAAACCTTATCACATAAACTGCTTAAAAGTTGCAGGGAAGAATAAACTGATACAAAATTAGTTCAAGAAAATTCAGTAACATTGCTAACATTGCTAATTTAATTGCCAGAATTCAATTCTCTCAAAAACTCAAATCATTCCCTGACTGTACACTAATAGATTTAACGAATGTATTTCCTTAAAGTAATCTGCAATGAATAGATTCACACACTCAGAAAGACTTATCTTTCCTTTTCTAACTTAAATAATCAGGCACCCGAGCATGCGCTCACACAAACCTTTGGACAAACATATGTATTATATTTAAATAGCTATATATATGTATTTACACGTGTGTTATAAATTCTTCTTAAGCATGCATAGACATAGAGGGGCTATCATATTTACTAGAACCAAAATTTTAGGGGTTAGCCTTTCCAACAAAATCTATGGTTAAGAAGAAAACTGAAATTCAATGGGAAAAAATGAACAAAAACATTCTCAAGACCAAGAGAAAGCCACAAAAAATTATTTTGAAAAATATTTATCAGAAAAGATATAAGAAGGTTATGAGGACTGATTGCACCTTTTATCTTCTATATTTTACTACAAATAAGGTCCCCTCAAGCCAAAGAAATACATATAAAACACAAGTATTTTTTAACTGCTTTATGTTTTTTTATGTATTGTTAAAGGACTTGAAAAATACAATCTGAAAACTATATTGCAATGAATTCTAGTTATATCTATAAATTTAAGCCCTAATTTAAAAAAGCCAAAATTCATAATTCTAAATGTGTTTTTTTAAAACACGTTTTATTTCAAAATGCAATAGCCTTTATTTTTTAATGATTACATTTTAGATAAGTATTTGAAGTCAGTTTCCTGCTTTGCAACATCAATTTTTAAAAAGCTATGGGTCTTATGTGAAGGAATATAAATTAATGCTAGTCCCCACTGGTGGATTTGAATATATAACTTGCTATTTAAAGAAAATAACATGTAATAAACTTCCTAAGAAGTTAGATTCAAAATAACAGCATGGATTCCATTCTCATTCCATACCTTTACTTTTGCATCAATGCTAAATTTTTCTTTTCTCCAATGTGCTTCCTGCTTCCTCAGTTTCTCCAGCTCATTTAGCAGCTCAGTGCAGTGGGTACTTAATTTCTCATTTTCCTCCTTCAGATTTTTTATAACCAGCCTGTTTTGCTCTTCCTTATTCTGCACACACTCCTTAGTGTCCTGTAGAATAGTACCACAAGGGCCGATACACACAAAAAAACAAACAAACAAAAAAAGCTGAGAAATAATCTGCAAATACAAACTGTACAATTTTACCCTCCCAGAAGCTTCTTCTATATTTGATGGCCAAGGTCACCTGTATACTTTCATTGGCTTCTTTTCATGCAGGTGGATGGGTCATATTTTTTCACTGGATGACAGCTTTGATGAGTACACATTTGCAAAGAGCCCATTAATTGATCAAGCTGCCTTTGATGCTGTCCCCAGCTATTTTTGAGACCCACACAGACATAGCCTCCCAGACCTGGGTTTTATCAATTAATAATGCCAGTCCCATCAGAATCTAATTACAAGAAGCCACATATTCACACTCCTACTTTCTTAGCTCCATTTCCATCATTAACTATTTATCGGAAAGTTATAAAGCTTAGAGTCTGAGCTTTAAAGTATCTTTCTCAGAGTTTTTTCATGTGAGAAAACTGTATGGTACAGCAGGGCCTAAGGCAATTTTTCCTCCAAGCTTGTCACTTTCTGTGCCACAAAGGCTGACAAAGCTTAAAGTAGGACTTCAAAGAAATAGTAGTACAAAACTATGTACAAGTCAACACACCTTAACTTCTTGACTTTTATCTTTAAATTTCTTCTGCAAGTCACTGAATTCCTTCCTTAAGAAAGCATTTTCTTCATCTACTGCAATCTTCCATTTTACAAGGTCATTTATTTCCTGTGCTAGTCCTGATTCTCTCTGGAAAAAAGGCAAAATTACTGATAAATTGGTATTTCTAAGAAAAGATAATTCCATATGAAAAGTTTGAGACTTTGATTGGTAATATTAGAATTAACTAGCTTTCATAATAACATCCATCATCATAATTTCTCATTTCCTGTAACATGCCCAGAAACTGTCATGTAAAATGTGCAAACATGTGCCTAGTTACTAGTTTAAAATGAAGTACACATACAAACTGGACACCAAATATTCAAACTTATACAGAAAGCAACTTTTTGGGTTTAGTTGTGCAACAGGAAAAAAAAAATTTTTTTACAAAATATTCTAATTAAAGAAAAGGCATATGTAGCTAAACTAAGAATTACCTTCTGTCTAAAACATTTTTTTAGAAAAACAGTTGTGAAAGCATGAACAATTTTAAAGAATGAAAAACGGTAAGTCTGTTTTGATACCCAAAATATCCTGCTGTGTAGAAAGATATTCAAAACATTAAAACTGCCATAATTTTTAACCGAATATACTTCTCACCTACCAGAAATATATAAATCTAATTGAAGGATGTATCCATGACTCATTTCTTAGTTTCTCTCCTTTCTAATCTTTACAGCTTTTCCCTCAGAAATCTTACCCACTCTCCCGGCTACTGGTCTCCTCTCTGTCTAAAAGGCTACCCAATCCATAACCTGGCCCTAACTCGCTTTCAACTACCAATCCCACGTTTTCAGTTTTCTATAAAAATACCTCCATTTTAATTATCTACTGCCATCTCAAACCAACATGCTAAAACTGATATCCATGCCCTAATACTGACTCTCTGCCAAACTTATTCAACTTTTGTCACCACTTATTTTTTCAACTAATATTTGAATCTATTCTTCCTAAGTTTCCTTGCACTGTTTAATTTAGGATTTCCATTTTATTTAAATATTATCAAATTCACATTTGATATGTAGTTATATCTTTATTTTATAGAGCAAGAACTAGAATATTTTGATACTTTTTATTAGAGTATAGTTGATTTACAATGTATTCTTAGCTTCTGCTGTACAGTAAAGTGAAGATTAGAGATACCAAGGGAACATTTCATGCACAGATGGGCTCAATAAAGGACAGAAATGGTATGGACCTAACAGAAGCAGAAGATACTAAGAAGAGGTGGCAAGAATACACAGAAGAACTGTACAAAAAAGAACTTCACGACCAAGATAATCATGATGGTGTGATCACTCACCTCGAGCCAGACATCCTGGAATGTGAAGTCAAGTGGGCTTTGGAAAGTATCACTATGAACAAAGCTAGTGGAGGTGATGGAATTCCAGTTGAGCTATTTCAAATCCTGAAAAGATGATGCTGTGAAAGTGCTACACTCAAAATGCCAGCAGATTTGGAAAACTCAGCTGTGGCCACAGGACTGGAAAAGGTCAGTTTTCATTCCAACCCCAAAGAAAGGCAATGCCAAAGAATGCTCACACTACCGCACAACTGCACTCATCTCACAGGCTAGTAAAATAATGCTCAAAATTCTCCAAGCCAGGCTTCAGCAATACGTGAACCGTGAATTTCCTGATGTTCAAGCTGGTTTTAGAAAAGGCAGACGAACCAGAGATCAAATTGCCAACATTCGCTGAATCATCGAAAAAAGCAAGAGAGTTCCAGAAAAATATCTATTTCTGCTTTATTGACTATGCCAAAGCCTTTCACTGTGTGGATCACAATAAACTGTGGAAAATTCTGAAAGAGATGGGAATACAAGACCACCTAACCTGCCTCTTGAGAAACCTATATGCAGGTCAGGAAGCAACAGTTAGAACTGGACATGGAACAACAGACTGGTTCCAAATAGGAAAAGGAGTACGTCAAGGCTGTACACTGTCACCCTGCTTCTTTAACTTATATACAGAGTACATCATGAGAAACGCTGGGCTGGAAGCAGCACAGGCTAGAATCAAGATTGCCAGGAGAAATATCAATAACCTGAGATATGCAGATGACACCACCCTTATGGCAGAAAGTGAAGAGGAACTATAAAGCCTCTTGACGAAAGTGAAACAGGAGAGTGAAAAAGTTGGCTTAAAGCTCAACATTCAGAAAACGAAGATCATGGCATCTGGTCCCATCACTTCATGGCAAATAGATGGGGAAACATTGGAAACAGTGGCTGACTTTATTTTGGGGGGCTCCAAAATCACTGCAGATGGTGACTGCAGCCATGAAATTAAAAGATGCTTACTCCTTGGAATGAAAGTTATGACCTACCTAGATAGCATATTCAAAAGCAGAGACACTACTTTGCCAACAAAGATCCATCTAGTGAAGGCTATGGTTTTTCCAGTATGTATGGATGTGAGAGTTGGACTGTGAAGAAAGCTGAGTGCCGAAGAATTAATGCTTTTGAAAGGTGGTGTTGGAGAAGACTCTTGAGAGTCCCTTGGACTGCAAAGAGATCCAACCAGTCCATTCTGAAGATCAGTCCTGGGTGTTCATTGGAAGGACTGATGCTAAAAAGCTGAAATGCCAATACTTTGGCCACCTCATGCGAAGAGTTGACTCATTGGAAAAGACTCTAATGCTGGGAAAGATTCGGGGCAGGAGGAGAAGGGGATGACAGAGGATGAGATGACTGGATGGCATCACTGATTCGATGGACGTGGGTTTGGGTGAACTCTGGGAGTTGGTGATGGACAGGGAGGCCTGGCATGTTGTGATTCATGGGGTCGCAAAGAGTTGGACACTACTGAGCGACTTAACTGAACTGAACTGATACTGGGTTATGCAGTAAAATGTAGTTTTCTCAGTGTAGGGATCATATTAATGAAACGTTGTTCTTGATTTATACTTAGAGGTGACATTACTTGTCCATAGCCCAACTGAACTTCTAGAGTTCTCATAGCTCCACATCTGTACCAATAAGACATTCAGGCTTGGTAACGTTTTACAAATTAAGTATAAATGGCACCTCAACATAGTTTTAATTTTTATTGCCTATTTTGATTATTAGGGCATATCAAAATGTGTTTGACATCAATCAAACAGCATAAAAATAAATGCACAAACATCTACAGTTCATAACCTATTTTTCTATTCTCATCTAAGTCTCAGCCTCTTTCAAGGTTCAATTTTCACCTCCTCCATGAAGCCTTTCTAACTATCACAGTAATTTCAGCTATTTCAAAGTTTCTGTATTACCTACACTATTCATTTGGCACATATTACCTAAAGCTGCTAATTATCTATATACTCATACTATCTCCCAAACTAAATTATAGTAAATGTTTATGAATGAGATTCACACTGATAAATTCAATTGTATGAACACTAAGACACTGAAATATCTACAGGCCTATCCTTTGAAAGGAGAGTTAACAAAAATTAAGCATCCTCATCTATCCTTGAGATTATTTAGACTTTAGAAGGGTGAGGTACTAGACCAAATGATTTAAGGTTTAGAAGAATTTGCCCACTAATGTGAGCTAAACCTAACAGGAATAAGGAATATGCTGCTGCTGCTGCTGCTAAGTTGCTTCAGTCAAGTCCACCTCTGTGCAACTCCATAGACAGCAGCCCACCAGGCTCCTCTGTCCCTGGGATTCTCCAGGCAAAAATACTAGAGTGTGTTGCCACTTCCTTCTCCAATGCATGAAAGTGGAAAGTGAAAGTGAAGTCGCTCGGTCATGTCCAACTCTTCGTGACCCCATGGACTGTAGCCTACCGGGCTCCTCCATTCATGGGATTTTCCAGGCGAGAGTACTGGTGTGGGTTGCCATTTCCTTCTCTGAATAAACAACATAAATGACAGCAATGACAAGTCCTCTCATGAAAGTTATTTAATAATCGAAAAGTTGGCATTTGAGTGAATTTAGTAATCTACAGGACATATATAGACTTAATCTTTAAATAAAAACACATAATACAGTAGGAACTTAGTGGACCAAAACCATCATATTTTGAGGGCTTCTCTGGTGGCTCAGATGGTAAAGAAGCTGCCTGAGCCAGGAGACCCAGGTTCATATTTTGATAATTAGTTTGATAAATGATTTTATATATCATCAATCATTAAAGTAATGAGTTAAACACAGATGTATTCCCAATGGAAGAGAATTGATAAACTCTCAAAGATCTGTTAAATTTTACTCAAAATATTTTCCTAATAAAATGTACCCTCAGTGATCTAGTTTTTGTAATGGAAGTGACAGTCACTTAGTCATGTCCGACTCTTTGTAACCCCATGGACTATGCAGTCCATGGAATTCTCCAGGCGAGAATACAGGAGTGGATAGCTGTTCCCTCTCCAGGGGATATTCCCAACACAGGGATCAGACCCAGGTCTCCCACATTGCATGCAAATTCTAAAACAGCTAAGCCACCAGGGAAGCCCAAGAATACTAGAGTAGGTAGCCTATACCTTCTCTAGCAGATCTTCCCAACCCAGAAAGCGAACCAAGGTCTCCTGCATTGTAAGCAGATTCTTTACCAACTGAACTACCACGGAAGCCTTAGCACAAGTATATACAGTTACAATTCATTGTTTTTCTTTTCCTTTTTAGAGAACTATAGTTGATTTATAATAAATTCTATAAGTTTTAGATATATAACATGATTTCACAATTTTAAAGATTATGTTCCATTTATAGTTATTTGAAATGCTATATTCCCTCTGCTATATAATATATCCTTATAGCTTGTTTACTTTATACATAGTAGTTTGTACCTTTTAATCCCCTTCTCCTATCTTGTCCCTTCCCACTTTGCTCTCCCCACTGGTAACTACTAGTTTGTTTTCCATATTTGTGAGTCTGCTTCTTTTTTGTTATAGTCACTAGTTTGTTTTATTGTTCAGATTCCACATATAAGTGACACTGTACAGTATTTATCTTTCTCTGACTTATTTCACTAAACATTAATAACCCTCCAAGTCCTAAATTTAGCTTCATGAAACCTTTTCAACAAATTTTTCTGGATAGAATAAAGTACATTCTTAATGGTCTGGCTTGAGTTAATATTAAAATAGCAAATTGAACTCAGAGGAACCATAAAGCATAAAGGGTGACAAGAGAAAGTATGGCTGGAACAAATTATTTATTATGGATAAGCCATGAAATGAATAATTCAAATCATGGTCAAAAGAAGTCTATACAGTAAGAAGAGAATGATAGTGGGTATGAATTAGGAAAAAAGTGGGGTGTGATGGCAGTGGTTCAAAAGACCTAAAACTCTATAAAACAATACTTGAGCATAGTTAATATATTACTTATATGACCTACTTAAAAATGTACATAAAGAGTTTAATGAAAAACAGAGAAATAATGATATCAGTACAACTAAAACAAAGGTAAATGGATAAAAGGGAAGGGGTGAGAGAATTAAATGTAATTGAGAACTGAAACTTATTTCTGAGCTTCCTAGAAGGAAAGAAAAAAGGGAAATTCAATGTTTTAAAATCATCTCATTAAATACAGCAAGTTATTAGCAGACTCGAGTTATCTAATGCAATACTTGAAGGAAAATTTATTGCAAGATTTACTTTATAACTAGCAATGACAAAGCTAAAGCACAGTCTTACCAAAAGAAGTTACATGGCATTTTTCTACACTATTATCAATAAAGCACATAACAGAATTAGATTGTTCTATGAAAGTTTTTCAGCAACTAGCTAAAAAATTGTGTGTATAACTTTCTAGTAGTTTGACTAGATATGTGGTTAAGGAATAAGCATTCTTGTTACTCTATTCCATAGACTACAAGTTTGGAAAAGTAAGAACTATTTAACATTACTTGATGGAACAATAAACACATGATGAAGGAACTTCTGGCTTCCAGCACTGGATGCAGTAAGTTGGAGGTTGTCTCTCCTATTCATACAACATGAAAAAAGTTGAACAAACTGAAAATCAGCAACTCTTCTTAGAATCATCAGAGAACTGAGGTCATAGGGCAAATTGCTGTTCCCCAAACTAGAGAGACAGGCAGATGCAGAGAATCACAATGTACCAGAGCAAAATCCCTGAAGCAAGAAAACTCCATAGAAACCAGTACCAAGAGTAGGAACCCAAATCTGCAATTAACGAATCATTGGAGGATAAGTGTGGACATGCATGAGAGTTAAAAATGTCCTGGAGGGCCTGGTCTAGAGGGGTTCCTATACTTTCATGAGTTTTACATACAGAACACTATTAGGTTGTCACAGTGAGGATCAGAGAGAAATATCTTCCTGCTCTCTGCAGGAGGAGAGGGAACATAGACATTTAAAAATAGGACCTAAGTATATAATTCTTAACAAGGCCTACCCTCAAGAGAAAATTATTTTACTAGGGTCTGCTGGGATTTTACCAGAGACTAACCAACCCAAATGAAGTTAAATACCCAACTCCAATACCCTCAAGCCTTCCAATCTTTCCTAAAGGGGGACAAAAAAACTGAGACACACTTATGAAGGTCAGACCTAGGGGCACAAGATCACAAAAAGACTGAGAACTAAACATAAAACTACGGAGTACTTTCACTCCCTGAGACATCTCACAAACTACATCAATAGGCTTCTGTATAATAACAAGGGAATGCAACGGAAAGAACTGGTTGTTTCAAACGATATTTAAGAAGTTTCTCAAGACACCAAAGCAAAGTTGAGCCTGTGCTCAAAGAACAGTAAACATCGCCTAAACCCTAGGCCTATTTCTCTCAGTATATTTTACTCATTTGGTTAATTTTGTGTCAACTTGGCTAAAACACTGTACCCACGATATATAGTTCTTAAGCAAACACCCATCTAGATATTGCTGTGAAAGTGTTTTTGCCATAGATGTGATTAACATTTAAATCAGTAGACTTGAGTAAAAGAGATAACCCCTCCATAATGTGAGTAAGTCTCATCTGGTCAATTGAAGACCTTAAGAAAGAGGACTATTCATCTGAGAAAGAAGGAATTTTGCCACCAGCATATTTTTGGACTCAGATGCTGTATCAACTCTTCCCTGGGTCTCCAGTTTGCTGTGCAGAATTCAGATTTGCCAACCCACAGCTACATGCATCAATGCATGCTGAGTTGCTCAGTCATGTCCAACTCTTTGTGATCCCATGGATTGCAGCCTGGCAGGCTCTTCTGTCCATGGGATTTTCCAAGCAAGAATACTAGAGCAGGTTACCATTTCCTACTCCAAGGGACTCTTCCTGACCCCAGGGATTAAACTTGCATCACTTGTCTTCTGCCTTGGAAGGCAGATTCTTTACCACCGAGCCACCTGGGAAGCCACAACTACATGAGACAATGCCTTAAAATCAATTTCTCTGTCTTTGTCTCATGTCTTTGACTATCTATCTACAGACACATAATTAGTTCTGTTTCTCTATGGAACCCTGACTAACAAAGACTTTGATCCTATTTAGAACTTTAGTCCTAAACTGCAAGGTCTTTGATTCTGAACTTCAATAAGCCTGGAAGCAGATTCTTCCCAAATTAAATCTCCAGATGAAAACATAAAGTAATCAAATTTCAATTACAATCTTATATAATAAGGAGCAGAGGAAGCACCTAATCTACGCCCGACTGCTGACCCACAGACCTTAAAAAATATGTGTATTCTTTGCAACTTAATAAATATGTGTATTCTTTTAAGGTTTTAATTTGCTAAACAGCAAGAGAAAAACTAACATACCACAAGGCATTTTCCTATAGAATTTATACTAGAAAGTAATAGAGAAAATGGATATAAACCATAAACACTGGAAATCTTGACAGTATAAAAAATATAACCAAATAATGCTAATAACAGGAAATTAAGTCCTCCAATTAGTCTCTGTAAGTTCACTTTAAAATGCAGGAAAAAGGATCAATAAGTAAAAATATACTAATTTTCTCAAGTTTTTTAAAGTGTGCAGCTGATACTATCTAAATTTTTCAGAATATTCTAGAATAAAGGTATACAGTATTAAGACAGAAAAATATCACATAATATTTATATGAAGGAACCAAAAGAAATGACAAAATGAACTTATTTACAGCACAGAAACTGACTCACAGACATAGGAAACAAACTTATTGTTACTAAAGGGAAAATGGAGGGAGGGATAAATTAGGAGATTTGGATTAACAGATATACACCTCTATATATGAAGTAGATAAACAATAAAGACCTATAGGATAGCACAGGAAACTGTATTCAATGTCTTATAATAACCTATAAAGGAAAAGAATCTGAAAAAGAGTACATATACATACATGCATACAAACCTGTGTATAACAATCACTTTGCTGTACACCTGAAGCTAATACAACATTTAAATCAACTAAACTTCAATCTAAAAAACTATAGTGTTAAATATTATATACAAAATAATAAATATAATCACTAAAAGAACTGATGCAGTTCTCCTAAACCTTCCAAATTATCAGCATGAGAGTGCATGCACATACACAAAGACACACACACAAATGAAGTGAAAACAACTGGCAAATGCTAAATAAAAAAAATATTAAAACAGAAAGCATAAGATTAACCAGAGAATAAAGATCAAATAAGTATATTAGATCTTAAGCAAAAAGGTAAATACATATATAATTGAGTCAAAACACAAAATCCACCAAGTAGTACAAACAATAGAGTCATCTAAATATGCAATATTAAAGGATAAACAAATATATAACAAATTAATTGAAAGAATGCTAGAGGAAAGATAATAGGTTAAGAAAAAACTAAGATATAATCAGAATGCCTGAAAAAACAAAAAGGTTAGAATAAATGTATTAAATCTGGCTATCTTCTGGAACTCATGGCTTCCTCTTTCAACCAGATCTGTTAACACAATTAAGTTTTCTTGTATTGTGTATTTTAATTTTCTTCTCCATTACTTTCAAATATTTTGGCTAACACTTTTTAAAATGCAAAAATATCCTTCTTTGCACTGTTAAATTTCCTAATTTGTTTAATTATTTTGTTAGAATTCAGTGATTTCTTAAAATATCACATACCATTCTATGTGTTACTTTCTAAAATCACTAAAAAATTCATGATTGCTAAATTAAATATTTTTTCAGAAACCTCATATTTTGTTTTTTTTTGTAACTTTGTACAGCATTAACCACCTTTTGCTTTGAAATTCTTTTTCACATCATGAGATACAATATTATACTTCTCTCTTTCTACTTCTCTGAACAATTTTTTTCATCTCTTTTACTAAAATGTGCTTTTCCTCTCATCCATTAATACTATCAGCAAATATCTAGTTCTCAGAATGCTGTTTAAAGTCTTCTTAACTATAACATTAAATACTTTTATATCAAGGAGATAACTCCTTCCCAAGGATTGAATTCATGCTTTTAATAGTTTACTTAAAAATCTCTAAATGGTATTCCTACCAATAGCTAAAATTTTAATTGTCTAAAAGAAGCTCAAAAGTTATCATCATAGTAACTTGTACCTCTTTATAATAACCTTCTTCCTGATAGCAATGCCACTGCTCGCCTGGATTCTCCAGACTGAAAACCTAAGAGTCACTTTCAAATTACTGTCAAGTCCTTATAGTTCTAATTTATATATCTTTAATTCATGCAAAACTAATAGTTCAGGTTCATGTCATTACTCTTAGACTATGAAATAACCTCCTTACAGATCATTCTACTTTCTGCTTTCCTTTTTCTAACTCTATACTAGAATATTAGTTTTATTTTCACAGATTACAGCTTATTTAACTTAAGTTAATGAAATTCCTAGATAAATTCCTTTGCCCTCTAAGTAAAATCCACACTTTTTCATTCAAGCAATTAAGGCCTTTCTTTAATACATGTTCAATATAACATTAGTCTTTTCTCAGCCTACACTCCTACATATTATCTATGAAACAAACTATAAACTTCAGTATCATCCAAAGATATGCTACACTCCTACCTTCTTGAATTTTGCCTGGTGTTTGACATGGGCAAATCCTCCTAAAATCTCTACCTATTAAAATTGTTTAAGTATCTTAAGACTTTGCCACATAATTTAATCTCTCCTTCTTTTGAATCTTAATAGCATTCTGCTTGTGATTCTCTCATGGCACTTATATTAGTTTCATTTAATGTAAGTCACATATTCAAAAATATTTAAAGAACATCTATTATAAATCAGGCAATATGGTAAATATTACATGTTGGGTATAAATGGTCTCCATGCTCATAGAACCTGTAATTTAATGTAGGAGCATATGGTTACTTGCACTTCACTTTTATCCCCACCCAAATGCTCACAGAGACTTAGAAATCCTTTATTAAAGGCAGGAATTTTAATTCTAAATTTTCCAGAGTACCATCACATGATAATATCCACATTTAATACAGCAATTTGTTGAACTGAACTGAAAATATAACCCATAAATCATTTTTAAGATATAAACACACTATTGCTCAAAACTATACATGCTTTAGGCTGAGGAATTAAAGACTCTAAATGACAAATTAACTGCCCCCCCAAAAATAAATAATTTCTTTCATGGCATTTAATATTTTATGAGGTAAATCATTCTACTCAAAATGTAAATAATGAAATAATATCTATCCAAGGAAAAGGAAGTAGAAAAGATAAGAATTTAGCAAAGAAAAAGGAAAAATATATTGTTATTTAAGAAAGTCAACACATCAGAAACGGTATGAACCTAACAGAACAGAAGATATTGAGAAGAGGTGGCAAGAATACACAGAAGAACTATACAAAAAAGATCTTCATGATCCAGATAACAACGAGGATGTGATAATTCACCTAGAGCCAAACATCCTGGGATGCGAAGTCATGTGGGCCTAGGAAGCATCACTACGAACACAGCAGTGGAGGTGATGGAATTCCAGTTGAGCTGTTTCAAATCCTAAAAGGTGATGCTGTGAAAGTGCTATACTCAATATGCCAACAAATTTGGAAAACTTAGCAGTGGCTACAGGACTGGAAAATGTCACTTTTCATTCCAATCCCAAAGAAGGGCAATGCCAAAGAATGTTCTAACTACCGCACAATTGTACTCATCTCACATGCTAGTGAAGTAATGCTCAAAATTCTCCAAGCCAGGCTTCAACAGTATGTGAACCATGAACTTCCAGATGTTCAATCTGGATTTAGAAAAGGCAGAGGAACCAGAGATCAAATGGCCAACATCCTTTGGATCATTGAAAAAGCAAGACAGTACCAGAAAAACATCTACTTCTGCTTTACTGACTATGCCAAAGGCTTTGACTGTGTGGATCACAATACACTGTGGAAAATTCTTAAAGAGATGGGAATACCAGAGCACCTGACCTGCCTCCTGAGAAATCTGTATGCAGGTCAAAAAGCAACAGTTAGAACTGGACACGGAACAACAGACTGGTTCCACATCGAGAAAGGAGTACGACAAGGCTGTATATTGTCATCATACTTATTTAACCTATATGCAGAATACATCATGCAAAATGTGAGGCTGGATGAAGCACAGCTGGAATCAAGATTGTCAGGAGAAATATCAATAACCTCAAATATGCAGATGACATCACCCTTACAACAGAAAGCAAAGAACTAAAGAGCCTCTTGATGAAGGTGAAGAGGAGAGTGAAAAAGTTGGTTTAAATCTCAACATCCTCGAATAGCCAAAGCAATCTTGAGAAAGAAGAATGGAACTGGAGGAATCAACTTGCCTGACTTCAGGCTCTACTACAAAGCCACAATCATCAAGACAGTATGGTACTGGCACAAAGACAGAAACATAGATCAATGGAACAAAAAAGAAAGCCCAGAGATAAATCCACACACATATGGACACCTTATCTTTGACAAAGGAGGCAAGAATATACAATGGAGTAAAGACAATCTCTTTAACAAGTGGTGCTGGGAAAACTGGTCAACCACTTGTAAAAGAATGAAACTAGATCACTTTCTAACACTGCACACGAAAATAAACTCAAAATGGATTAAAGATCTAAATGTAAGACCAGAAACTATAAAACTCCTAGAGGAGAACATAGGCAAAACACTCTCAGACATAAATCACAGCAGGACCCTCTATGATCCACCTCCCAGAATTCTGGAAATAAAAGCAAAAATAAACAAATGGGATCTAATTAAAATTAAAAGCTTCTGCACAACAAAGGAAAATATAAGCAAGGTGAAAAGACAGCCTTCTGAATGGGAGAAAATAATAGCAAATGAAACAACTGACAAACAACTAATCTCAAAAATATACAAGCAACTTATGCAACTCAATTCCAGAAAAATAAACGACCCAATCAAAAAATGGGCCAAAGAACTATATAGACATTTTTCCAAAGAAGACATACGGATGGCTAACAAACACATGAAAAGATGCTCAACATCACTCATTATTAGAGAAATGCAAATCAAAACCACAATGAGGTACCACTTCACACCAGTCAGAATGGCTGCGATCCAAAAATCTGCAAACAATAAATGCTGGAGAGGGTGTGGAGAAAAGGGAACCCTCCTACACTGTTGGTGGGAATGCAAACTAGTACAGCCACTATGGAGAACAGTGTGGAGATTCCTTAAAAAATTGCAAATAGAACTGCCATATGACCCAGCAATCCCACTGCTGGGCATACACACCAAGGAAACCAGAATTGAAAGAGACACATGTACCCCAATGTTCACTGCAGCACTGTTTATAACCAATCTTAGATGAAAATTATCCTGACTGTTTCATTGGGTAGGAAGGAAAATAGAGTCAGAACTTGGAAAAGCAGAGTTAACAGAAAGAATTTTCATTTAACCCAGAAAATAAAGATAATTTTTCCTATAATGGGCAATTGGGTATAAAATGAATTTAAATACATCATGATATAGACAATCCTTAAAATAAATTTATTTCACCTTTATTTTTAAGATGTTACTACCTCCAAAATGATTCTTGGGAGGAATCAATGACCATGTAGATTTTTGTGGTGGTAATATACTGAAGATATAATTACCTATAATTTTAAATATCCAGTTACATATAATTGTATTAACCATAATTATAGGATTGTATAATTTGAAAGTGCAAGTTCAAAACATCAAATAGAATCATCCTAGTTATTGTTAATCTTTTGTACAAATTAAAGCATTAAAAAATTTGTAGGATTCAGAAGCAAATGATAATTGTTAAAAATAAAAAGCAATTTCAACAAAAAGTGAGTGACAGATAGTTATTACTATAAAATTAAAACACCATCTTAAGAGTTTTAATGTGTAAATAACATAGTCTAAAACCCAAAAACACAAAGAAGAATAACAGGCTAAAGTAGTAACTTGACTATAGTAATAGAACCACATAATGACCCTGATATTCTTGTCACCATTATTGCAAAAAAACTTAAAATGTTTGTAAAGACCTACCATATGAAACAAATATCATAAATTTAGTATTTTCTGTTATAACACCAACCTGTTCCAATTCTTGTATTTTAGCATCCTTGACTTGCAGAATTTCTAAAACTTTTCTGTCTTTAGCTTCAGATTTCCGTTTTTCTCTAGAAATAAAAAATATCTATATTGAAAATTTATTAGTCATTATTTTTGAGAGTTTATTAGACATTATTGGTAGCCAATTCTTTTAATTTCCACATCCTAATAATGAGTTTCACATTAAACTATAGAAAAGTAAATTATCCGATGTTAACAGCCCTTTCTGATTTAATCAGAAACCATATGGCAAGTGACAACAATTTATAACTGCTGCCAACTAAGACAACTTCATACAAAAAAAGTTTCTAATTTATATGCATTATAAAACATACTTAAAACACATTTAATCTTGACTGCAACAGTCACTATACCATAAATTTAAAATAATTACTGAATATATTAATATGTTCATGTTAATATACTTTATATTGCAATTTAAATATTAGCTAATATTAATATAATAAAATATATATCATAATATAATATTAATAATTAAGAATACAATACTTACCATTTTTTAAGTAAAAGAATTAAAAGAGAGAAAGCTTGAGTTTAGTAACAATCAACATTAAATAATTAAGAGAGAAATTTATTGGATACTCATCATATTTTTTAAATTTTAAAAATAGGTAAAATAAATAGAAATCTGTACCTAAATCACTCATGAATCACAAAGTGTACAGGTGGGAAGAAATTAAGAACCCTCACCTGAGAATAAAAATGAGATGAAGCAAAGGGCTTTAGAAGGTAAAAATGGGTATGAGAATTAAGAGACATATATGACATAAAAGCATACCATTGCTGGTGACCAAGATGGCAGAGTAGGAAGACCCTAAACTCACCTCTTTCCATGGACAACACAAAAATTACTAGTTATGAAACAGCGATTTATGGTAAAAAAAAAAAAAAAACCTGAAAATTAGCAGAAAAGATACACTACAAATAAAGATATGAAGAAATCACACTATGATGGTTAGGAGTGGAGATGCAATATAGTCAGTATCCCCACCCCCAGATCAGTGGCCCCTAAATGGGAGGATAATCACAAATATAGAGATCTTCTCCAAGGAGCAAGGAGCTTGCTCCTTGATATTCCTGGATATTCCACACCAAGTAGATCAGACTACAGAACAATGGGTTTTGAAAACTAGTAGTGTACATGTTGCTTCCCAGGTTGCTAAGTGGTAAAGAATCTGCCCAATGTAGGAGAGAGAGGAGACATGGGTTTGATCCTTGGGTCAGGAAGACCCCTTGGAGGAGGAAATGGCAACTCATTCCAGTATTCTTGCCCGGGGAACCCAGTAGTCAGAGGAGCCCAGTGAGTGACAGTCCATAGGGTCGCAAAGAGTAGGACATAACTGAGCACAAATGTATGGGTCTCATGTTCGAAAGAGCTAGAGAGCTGCAGGAAACAGAGATTCCACTTTTCAAGAACATGCACAAAATCTCACACAGTCCGAATTCCAGTGGAGATACAACAGTATGACAGGAGCCTGGATCAGATACTCCTGCTGGTCTTGTAACACCTCCTGAAAAGGCAGGAGGCAATTGGGGACGCCTTGGGCACAGAGATGTTGGACACATCCATTCTAGGGGAGTTGTTCTACTGCAATAACACCAGCATTGGCAAGCACTATTTTGGAACCCTCCCTCTACCCTATTAGCATGAGAGGATGCCCCACACATCTGCAGGCTAACACCAGCTGCAAATCACCCCAGGCTACATAGACAGTCATGCAGAGACCCAGCCCTAGGCCCTCCCAGGACATACAGCCAATGACACAGGAAGCCTACCTTTTCCTCCAGCAAGCCCACAGCCACTGCATGCGGCAGTCTCACAGCCAACTGGGCCAGAGGCCAGCTCTGCCTAACAACACGTCGACAGCAGTCAGCCCCACAACAGTGGAAGGGTACATGCTGCCAACATAAGGAGACCCCTAAGGCACACAGCTCTGGTGATCAGAGTGTGCTGCCAGACCCCATGGAATGACTACTTCTCCTGACTGACCTAATACAGAGAAATGAATGTAGAAAATACAGAAAAATGAGGAGACAGAGAAATGTGTTCCAAACAAATAACACTAAACCTCAGAAACAGAAAAAACAAAGTGGAGATAAACAATCTACCCGAAAAGAGTTCAGGAATAGTCAAAAAGAGGGTCAATGAACTGGAGAGAAAACTGAATGAACCTAGTCAAAACTTCAAAGAGTTTAAAAATTTAAATAAAAATCAGAGCTGAAAAATACAATGATTTCAATATCAATAAAAAATACAGTAGAAGGATTCAACAGTAGATTAGATGATACAGAGTAACGGATGAGCATCTGGAAGACAGTAGTAGAAATCTCCCAAGGAGAACGGAAAAAAATAAGTTTTAAAAAGGAAAATATTTTAAGAGACTTCTGAAACAACATCAAGCATACTAACATTTGCATATAGGGGTTCCAGAGAAGAAGAGACAGATAAAGTAGAAGGGAACTTATTTTAAAAAATAATACTCCAAATTTTCTTAACCTGGGAAATGAAACAGATATCCAAAGCCAGGAATCACAGAGACGTCTCAGAACCATGACCCCAAAGAGGTCCACTCGAAGACACATCATAATTAAAATGGCAAAAAAATAAAGCGAGAGTCTTAGAAGCAGCAAGGGGAAAGCAACCAGTTAAGTATACAGAAACTGATATAAGGCGATTGGCTGACTTTTCAGCAGAAACTCTGCTGGCCAGAAGGGAGTTACACAATATATTTGAAGAGAAGAAAGGAAAAAGTCTACAACAAAGAATACTCTACCTGGCAAAGATATTATTCAGATTTGAAGGAAAAGATAGAGTTTTACAGACAAGCAAAAGTTAAAAGAGTTTAGCAGCACTAAACTGGCTTTAGAGCAAATGTTAAAGGGACTTCCATAAGCAAAAAAACAAGACTACAACTAGAAATATGAAAATTATGGAAGGAAAAATCTCACTGGTAAAGACAAATACACAGTAAAGGTAGTGTTTTGCCCGAAGTCCGTGTCCCCAAAACTGAGAGAATAAGACATCCACAGCAATGCAAAAGCATAAAGGGGTTTATTGCTAGCTCGAGCTAGGGCTCCCGTCTCATCCAGCACAGTGGAGTCTTGACGAGAGAGCCCTGAGCTCTGACTCACAGCTGCTTTTATACAGGCGGATCTTAGTACAGCTGGCGGGTAATGATTGGCTGAGCGCGCGTGCACGATTTCCAAATCCCGCATCCCTATCCGGTTGGCTCAGGTTTGGCCATACCAGGACTTTCCCAGGGTGTGGTTCCCCAGAATCATGACTCAGGTTTTAATCCGGTTTGGTGCCAGCAGCAACTCTCCTAGGGTGGGGCTTCCTAGAATTATGACTCATGCTTACAAGACCCTGAGGCTTAGGCCTGGTGTGGCCTGTTGAGCCTGTAATGGCTCAGGTTAGGTCCCAACAGTAGTAGATCAGTCAATGATAAATCTAGTAGGAAGGTTAAAAGACAAAAGTAGTAAAATCATCAATTTCCACACTAAGCAACTATTACAATAAGGATACAAAATTTAAAAGAAGTTTTCAAAAAAAAACATTAAAAACATTAAATATGTGGATGGGTGGAGTAAAAACGTAGGGTTGTCAAAAGGCATTGAACTGACTTCTGGTTCAAGATGGTGGAATAGAAGGATCTGCACTCATCTCCTGCAATTTTAGTTGCACCGAAATTGCAACTAGCTGTTGAATAACCATCAACAGGAGAGCACTAGAACCCACCAAAAAAAAAAGATATTCCATGTCCAATGACAAAGAAGAAGCTGCAGCAATCACAATAAAATCAAATCCAATAACTACCAGGTGGGTGACCCACAAACTGGAGAACAATAATAATAAAGAAGACCTCCCACCGTTGGGAAGATTCTGAACCACGCGTTAGGCTTCCCAGCCTGGGGACTGGACAAAGGGACTGGAAACGCCCATGGAATCTGACCTTGAAGGCCAGTGGGATTTGATTACAGGACTTCCACAGGACTGGGGGAAACAGAGACTCTAGTCTTGGAGGGCACAAACAAAATGTTGCATGCCCAAGACACAGAGCAAATGAGCAGTGATCCCACAAAAGACTGAACCAAAACTACTTACTTGTTAGTGCTGGAGGGTATCATGTGAAGGTGTGGGTTGGCAGGGGCTTACCACAGGGATAGAGGCACTGGCAGCAGCAATCCTGGAAGGCCCTCCTTGATATAAGCCCTCTTAGAGGTCACCATTAAACCTACCACAGAGCCCACAGAGCCCAGGGCTGGGTAACCTGAGGCCAAACAACTAACAGAGAGGAAGTGCAACCCCACCCATCAGCAGATAACTGGATTAAAGTTTTACTGAGCAAGGCCCTGCTGACCAGAGCAAGGCCCAGTTTTTCCCATGGCCAGTCCCTCCCATCAAGATGCTTACACAAGCCTCTTAGCCTTCTCCGTCAGATGGCAGGAAGAAGCAAAAAGAAGCACAATCCCACAGCAGCTAGAACAAAACCACATTACAGAAAGTAAATCAGGATGAAAAAAGCAGGAAGTTATATCCCAGATAACAGGACAAGATAAAATCCCAGGTAAAGATAGTGAAGAGGATCCAGGATCTCAGAAAAACAATGCAGAACATACAAGACATGTTTACCAAAGACCTACAAGAACTAAAGAACAAACAAGAGAGAATAATACACTAGAAAGAATCCACAGCAGAATAACTTGAGGCAGAAGAACAAATAAATGACACAGAGGACAGAATGGTAGAAATCCCTGCCACACACAGAATATAGAAAAAAGAATTTTTAAAAAAAGACAGCCTAAGAGACCTATGAGACAACACTGAATGCACTGACATTCACATCACAGGGGTCCCAGAAGGAGAAGAAAGAGAGCAAGAAAGGACCTGAGAAAATACTTACAGAGGTAACAGCTGAAAATTTCCCTAAGATGGGAAAAGAAATGCTCAACCAAGTCCAGGAAGCACAGAGAGCTCCAGGAAGGATAAACCCAAGAAGGAACACATAGAGACAAACAGTAATCAAACTGACAGAAATTAAAGACAGATAAAATATTAAAAGCAACAAGGGAAAAACGACAAACAACATACAAGGGAACACCCATCAGGTTACCAGCTGATTTCTCAACAGAAAATCTACAAACCTGAGGGAATGGCACCATATATTTAAAGCGAAGGAAGAGAAGAAACGACAACCAAGAATACTTTACTCAGTAAGACTCTCATTCAGACTTGATAGAGAAATCAAAAGTTTTCCAGACAAGCAAAAGTTAAGATAATTCAGCACCACCAAATCAGTTTTACAACAAATGCTTAAAGAACTTCTCTAGACAGGGAAACACAAGAGAAAGAAAAGCCCTACAGAAAATAAACCCAAAACAATTAAGAAAATGATGATGGATTAAACGCCCCAATCAGAAGACACAGACTGGCTGGGCAGATGAAAAGAAGTGCAGGTATGCACTTCCTCACTCAGCCACACCACTCTGCTTACCCCTCAAACTGTATGTAATTATTTTATATTGTTAGGTTAATCGTATTCCCATTATGGCTTGCAACTGTAATTATCTTTTCTTTTGGGTCTCACTATTGATTGTGAAAACTGATAAATATATTTTACTATTGTGATTATGTAACTACCAATCACTTAATACCGTTGTATCACGATTGGTCAACAGAAAAATAATAGAATTCTATATCACCAAAACTACTATTTAACAGAAAAACCTATAATCACTTTCTAAAATCCAAATGCATACTGAATTATCTTGGAATTTTTTGAAAAAATATAAATGTCCAGTATTTCTTTTTTTCCCCAAAGCTCCAGGTATGTTTCTAATGAACAGCCCTGTTTAAAAACAACTGGACTATATGATGACCTTTTAGTAGTTTAACTTTTCCTATTTCATATTCAGTGCTCCCATTTCATTTAGTTTACGTTTCCAATTTCTCCAACTCTTTTCTTTTCGATGTTTTTTCTCAAGCCTTTGCAAGCATAGTAGAAAAGCTTTTGTATGCATATATATAAGTAGTATGCATAACATATATATTTTAGAAGACTTATGAATTCTTGCCTAACTAAAATTTTTTATTTCACTTGTTTGATTCCACAAGTTAAATTCCACTTGTTTGACTTTCATATGAATAGAATGCTAGATTTCTAATTAGGAAAAAAATAAATAAGCAACAAGCAACAAAGGTTTACTTTATAGCATAGGGAACTATAGTATCTTATAACAACGTATAATGAAAAATAATCTGAAAATTAATATATGTGTATATGTATAAGGGCTTCCCTGGTGGCTAAGAGGTTAAAGCATCTGCCCCCATTGTGGGAGACCTGGGTTCAATCCCTGGGTCAGGAAGATATGTATATGTATAATGAAGATGTGTATATGTATATGTACAATGAAGATATGTATATGTATACTGAAGATATGTATATGTATAACAAAAATATGTATATGTATATGTATAATGAATCACCTTGCTGTGCACCTGAAACACTGTAAGTCAACTGTGCCTCAAATATACATATATATATATAAATATATATATCTTAAGAAAAAAAAGAATGCACTGAACTTAAAGAGATCATCAAGTTAATCACATACATATACGTTGTCATATATAAACCTCATGGTAAATGCAAATCAAAAGCCTAAAATAGATACACAAAGGAAAAGGAGAAAAGAACCCAAACATAACACTAGAGATAATCATCAAATCATAAGGGAAGACAACAAAAGAACAAGAAAAGAATGAACAAAAAAGAACTACAAAAACAACCCCAAAGCAATTAACAAAATGGCAATAAATACTTGGCTATTAAATAATCACTTTAAATGTAAATGGACTAAATGCTCCAGTCTAAAGACAAAGAGTGGCAGAATGGACACAAAAACAAGTCCTAAAGCTATGCTGCCTGTGAGAGACTCACTATAGATCTAGATACACATAGACTACAAGTGAGGGGATGGGAAACAATAGTTCCACAAAAATAAAAAGAAAGGTGGGCTAGCAGTATTTATGACTTTAAACACTGTAACAAGAGGCAAGAAAGGACATTACATAATGACCAAGGAATCAAAAAGATATAATTGTAAATATATATACACTAAACATAAGAGCACCTACATACATAAAGCAAATATTAAGAAACATAAAGGGAGAGATTGAAAGTAACATGATAATAGTGGAGGATTTTTAACACAACATTTATATCTATGGAGAGATCATGCAGGCATAAATCAATAAAGAAACACTGGCCTTAAATGACACATTAGACCAGATGTAATCAATCAATGCATATAGAACATTTTACTCAAACCAGTCATTAGAAAAGGGCCTAAAGAAATAAAACCAGAAGTAAGGACAAGTTAAAAATAGCACCACAAAAATACAAAGGACCATAAATGTTACTGAGAACAATTATATGTACAAGAAAATGAACAACTTAGAAGAAACAGACAAATTCCCAGAAATATACAAACTCCTAAGGCTGAATCAGGAAGAAATAGGAAATATAAACAAATCAATTAACAGTAATGGAATTCAATCAGTAATCAAAAACCTCACCACAAATAAAGTCCAGGCCCAGACAGATTAACAGGTGAATTCTACCAAGTATTTAAACAATTAACACCCATGCTTCTCAAACTATTGGAAAAAACTGCTCCTGTGCCATCACAGCTGCCGCACTCCCATGTCCAAGGTCAGGGGCAACAGCCGAGAGGAGCTACCCTATGTCCAAGCTCAGGGGCAGTGGCCGAGAGGAGCTACGCCATGTCCAAAGTAAGGAGCAGCAACTGCGCTTTGCTGGAGTAGCCGTGAAGATATACCCCATGTCCAAGGTAAGAGAAACCCAAGTAATATGCATCAATTCTTCAGAGCTCAGCCTTCTTCACAGTCCAACTCTCACATCCATACATGACCACAGGAAAAACCATAGCCTTGACTAGATGGACCTTAGTCAGCAAAGTAAAGACTCTGCTTTTGAATATGCTATCTAGGTTGGTCATAACTGAGAGAGGGCATCAGAGGGCAGACAGACTGAAACCACAATCAAAGACAACTAGCCAATCTGATTACATGTACCACAGCTTGCCTAACTCAATGAAACTAAGCCATGCCGTGTGGGGCCACCCAAGACAGGAGGGTCATGGTGGAGAGGTCTGACAGAATGTGGTCAACCGGAGAAGGGAATGGCAAACCACTTCAGTATTCTTGCCTTGAGAACCCCATCAGTTCAGTTCAGTCGCTTAGTTGTGTCCAACTCTTTGCGACCCCATGAATTGCAGCACGCCAGGACTCCCTGTCCATCACCAACTCCCGGAGTTCACTCAGACTCACGTCCATTGAGTCAGTGATGCCATCCAGCCATCTCATCCTCTGTCGTCCCCTTCTCCTCCTGCCCCCAATCCCTCCCAGCATCAGGGTCTTTTCCAATGAGTCAGCTCTTCCCAAGAGGTGGCCAAAGTACTGGAGTTACAGCTTTAGCATCATTCCTTCCAAAGAAATCCCAGGGCTGATCTCCTTGCAGTCCAAGGGACTCTCAAGAGCCTTCTCCAACACCACACTTCAAAAGCATCAATTCTTCAGAGCTCAGCCTTCTTCACAGTCCAACTCTCACATCCATACATGACCACAGGAAAAACCATAGCCTTGACTAGATGGACCTTAGTCAGCAAAGTAAAGACTCTGCTTTTGAATATGCTATCTAGGTTGGTCATAACTTTTCTTCCAAGGAGGAAGCATCTTTTAACTTCATGGCTGCAATCACAATCTGCAGTGATTTTGGAGCCCAAAAAAATAAAGTCTGACACTGTTTCCACTGTTTCCCCATCTATTTCCCATGAAGCGATGGGACCAGATGCCATGATCTTTGTTTTCTGAATGTTGAGCTTTAAGCCAACTTTTTCACTCTCCTCTTTCACTTTCATCAAGAGGCTTTTTAGTTCCTGTTCACTTTCTGCCATAAGGGTGGTGTCATCTGCATATCTGAGGTAATTGATATTTCTCCCAGCAATCTTGATTCCAGCTTGCTTTTCTTCCAGTCCAGCGTTTCTCATGATGAACCTCATAAACAGTACGAAAAGGCAAAAAGATAGGATACTGAAAGAGGAACTCCCCAGGTCAGTACGTGCCCAATATGCTACTGGAGATCAATGAAGTAACTCCAGAAAGAATGAAGGGATGAAGCCAAAGCAAAAACACACCCAGTTGTGGATGGGACTGGTGATAGAAGCAAGGTTCGATGCTGTAAAGAGCAATATTGCATAGGAAACTGGAATGTTAG
Source organism: Ovis canadensis (assembly GCF_042477335.2). Taxonomy (NCBI): domain Eukaryota; kingdom Metazoa; phylum Chordata; class Mammalia; order Artiodactyla; family Bovidae; genus Ovis; species Ovis canadensis. The sequence goes on along the minus strand of NC_091246.1, from coordinate 86,128,899 downwards.
GTCCATGAATCAAGGCAAATTAGAAATGGTCAAACAGGAGATGGTAAGAGTGAACATCGACATTCTAGGACTCAGCGAACTAAGATGGACTGGAATGGGTGAACTTAATTCAGATGACCATTATATCTACTACTGCGGGCATGAATTCCTTAGAAGAAATGGAGTAGCCATCATAGTCAACAAAAGAGTCCAAAATGCAGTACTTGGATACAATCTCAAAAAGACAGAATGATCTCTGTTCGTTTCCAAGGCAAACCATTCAATATCACTGTAAACCAAGTCTATGCCCCAACCAGTAACGCTGAAGAAGCTGAAGTTGAACAGTTCTATGAAGACCTACAAGACTTTCTAGAACTAACACCCAAAAAAGATGTTCTTTTCATTATAGGGGACTGGAATGCAAAGTAGGAAGTCAAGAGATACCTGGAGTAACAGGAAAATTTGGCCTTGGAGTACAGAATGAAGCAAGGCAAAGGCTAATAGAGTTCTGCCAAGAGAACGCACTGGTCATAGCAAACACCCTCTTCCAACAACACAAGAGAAGACTCTACACGTGGACATCACCAGATGGTCAACACCGAACTCAGACTGATTATATCCTTTACAGCCAAGGATGGAGAAGCTCTATACAGTCAGTAAAAACAAGACTGGGAGCTTGTTGGCTCTGACTGTGGCTCAGATCATGAACTCCTTATTGCCAAATTCAGACTTAAATTGAAAAAAGCAGGGAAAACCACTAGACCATTCAGGTATGACCTAAATCAAATCCCTTATGACTATACAGTGGAAGTGACAAACAGATTTAAGGGACTAGATCTGATAGAGTGCCTGACGAACTATGGATGGAGGTTTGTGACATTTTATAGGAGACAAGGAGCAAGACCATCCCCAGGAAAAAGAAATGCAAAAAAAAAAAAAAAGGCTGTCTGAGGAGGCCTTACAAATAGCTGTGAAAAGAAGAGAGGCGAAAAGCAAAGGAGAACAGGAAAGATATACCCACGTGAATGCAGAGTTCCAAAGAATAGCAAGGAGAAATACGAAAGCATTCCTCAGTGATCAATGCAAAGAAATAGAGGAAAACAACAGAATGGGAAAGACTAGAGGTCTCTTCAAGAAAATTAGATACCAAGGGAACATTTCATGCAAAGATGGGCTCGATAAAGGACAAAAATGGTATGGACCTAACAGAAGCAGAAGATATTAAGAAGAGGTGGCAAGAATACACAGAAGAACTATACAAAAAAGATCTTCACGACCCAGATAATCACAAAGGTGTGATCAGTCACACTCACCTAGAGCCAGACATCCTGGAATGTGAAGTCAGGAGGGCCTTAGGAAGTATCACTACGAACAAAGCTAGTGGAGGTGATGGAATTCCAGTTGAGTTATTTCAAATCCTAAAAGATGGTGCTGTGAAAGTGCTACACTCAATATACCAGCAAATTTAGAAAACCCAGCAGCGGCCACAGGACTGGAAAAGGTCAGTTTTCATCCAAAGAAAGGCAATGCGAAAGAATGCTCAAACAACCGCACAGTTGCATTCATCTCATACACTAGTAAAGTAATGCTCAAAATTCTCCAAGCCAGGCTTCAGCAACACATGAACTATGAACTTCCAGAGTTTCAAGCTGGTTTTAGAAAAGGCAGACGAACCAGAAATCAAATTGCCAACATCCCCTGGATCATTGAAAAAGCAAGAGAGTTCCAGAAAAACATCTATTTCTGCTTTATTGACTATGTCAAAGCCTTTGACTGTGTGAATCACAATAAACTGTGGAAAATTCTGAAAGAGATGGGAATACAAAACCACCTAACCTGCCTCTTGAGAAACCTGTATGCAGGTCAGGAAGCAACAGTTAGAACTGGACATGGAACAAGAGACTGGTTCCAAATATTAAAAGGAGTACGTCAAGGCTGTATATTGTCACCCCGCTTATTTAACTTATATGCAGAGTACATCATGAGAAACGCTGGGCTGGAAGAAGCACAAGCTGGAATCAAGATTGCCGGGAGAAATATCAATAACCTCAGATATGCAAATGACACCACCCTTATGGAAGAAAGCAAACAGGAACTAAATAGCCTCTTGATGAAAGTGAAAGAGGAGAGCGAAAAAGTTAGCTTAAAGCTCAACATTCAGAAAATGAAGATCATGGCATCCGGTCCCATCACTTCATGACAAATAGATAGGAAACAGTGAGAACAGTGACAGACTATTTTTCTGGGCTCCAAAATCACTGCAGATTGTGACTGCAGCCATGAAATTAAAAGATGCTTCCTCCTTGGAAGGAAAGTTATGACAAACCTAGACAGCATATTAAAAAGCAGAGACATTACTTTGCCAACAAAGGTCCGTCTAGTCAAGGCTATGGTTTTTCCAGTGGTCATGTATGGATGTGAGAGTTGGACTATAGAGAAGGCTGAGCACCGAAGTATTGATGCTTTTGAACTGTGGTGTTGGAGAAGACATCTTGAGAGTCCCTTGGACTGCAAGGAGATCCAACCAGTCCATCCTAAAGGAGACCAGTCCTAGGTGTTCACTGGAAGGACTGATGTTGAAGCTGAAACTCCAATTATTTTGGCCACCGGATGCAAAGAGATGACTCACTGGAAAAGACTCTGATGCTGGGAAAAACTGAGGGCAGGAGGAGAAGGGGATGACAGAGGATCAGATGGTGGATGTCATCACTGATAAAATGGACAGGGGTTTGGGTAGACTCCGGGAGTTGGTGACGGACAAGAAGGCCTGGTGTGCTGCGTTTCATGGGTTGCAAAGAGTCGGACATGACTGAGCAATTGAACTGAACTGAACTAACACCCATGCTTCTCAAACTTTTCCAAAATTCTGCACAGGAAGGAATGCTTACAAACTCATTCTATGAGGTCAGGATTACCCTGATACCAAAACTAGACAAAGCATCTAAAAAAGTAAAATTACAGGTTAATGTCACTGATGAACATAGATGCAAAAATACTCAACAAAATATTAGTAAAACTAATCTACAATACATTAAAAGTATCATGAAAAGTGAGAGCTGCTCATTCATGTCTGACTTTGTGACCCTATGAACTATACAGTCCATGGAATTCTCCAGGCCAAATATTGGAGTGGGTAGCCGTTCCCTTCTCCAGGGGATTTTCCCAACCCAGGGATCGAACCCAAGTCTCCCACATTGCAGGTGGATTATTTACCAGCTGAGCCACAAGGAAAACCCCCATGATCAAATGAGATTTATCCCAGGGATGCAAGGATGGTCAGTATCCACAAATCAATGTAATACACCACATTAAAAAAAAAAAACTGAAGAACAAAAATCATATGATCATCTCAGTAGATGTAGAAAAAGCTTCTGACAAAAATTCAACAACCATGTACAATAAAAACTCTCCACAAAGTGGATACAGAGGGTAATTACCTCAACATAATAAAAGCCATATATGACAAACCCTCAGCCAACATAATACTCAAAGGTAAAAAGTTGAAAGTATTTTCTCTAAGATAAGGAACAAGACAGATGCCGACTCTCACCACTTTTTTCAAAAAACTATTAGAACTTCTAGCCACAGCAATCAGACATGGAAAATAAATAAACACGAATTGAAAAGAAAAAAGTAACACTGTCACTGTTTGCACTTGACATGATAGTACAGATAGTGCTGAAAGAGCTACCAAAAAACTACTAGAACTAATATATGAATCCAATTAAGTACAGGATACAAAATATATCAAAATCTGTTATAGTTCTACATATTGACAATGAACTATCACAAAAGGAAATTAAGAAACAAAAATAAATAAAGAAGTAGATATTTATAAATAAATAAATAAATGGGACCAGAAAATAAATAAATGGGACTACATAAAACTAAAACACTTTTGCACACTGAAGAAAATAATTAACTAAACAAAAAGGCAATATACTACATGGGAGAAGATATTTATACACAGTATAACTGATGACAAGGGGTTAATATCCAAAATATACAAAGAATTGATACAACTCAATATCAAAACCTGATTTAAAAGTGGGCAGATGATCTGAATAGATATTTTTCAAAAGAAGACAAACAGATGGTCACTAGAAACATGAAAAGGGGCTCAACATCACTATATAAGTGAAATGAAATTAGGTACCACCTCACACCTGTGAGAATGCCAATCATCAAAAAGACAACAAATAGAGTATTGGAAAAGATGTGCACTGTTGGGGGGGTGTAAGTTGGTTACAGCCATTATGAAAAACAGTACAGAGGTTCCTCAAAATGTTTAAAATATAACTGCCATAATGATCCAGCAATTTCTCTTCTGGGTATTTAACCCAAAGAAAACAAAAACACTAGTTCAAAAAGATAAAAGCATACGAAGGGTCACTGTAGCATTATTTATAACAGTCAAGTTATGGAAGATACCCAAGTGCCTATCAATAGATGAATGGATAAAGATGTGATATATTTATATACATATTATATATGTATATATACACACACACACACACAATGGCATATTTGTCAGGTATAAAAAATGAAATCTTGCCATTTGCAAGACCATGAATGGATCTAGGAGGAATTATGATAAATGAAATAAGTCATACAGACAAAGACAAATATCATATGAGCTCACTTATATGCGGCATCAGAAAAACGGAACAAACAGAATACTCATAGATACAGAAAACAAATGGGTATTGCCAGAGAAGAAAGGGAGAGAAATACGTGGAGTGCATTAAAGATACAAATCCCCTGTTCTAAAACAAACTACAGGCATGCAGCACACAAGAAAAGGAATAGTGACAACAAGAGTGTAATAAGTTTATATGGGGACAATTGGTTTACTAGACTTCCCATATCATTCCATAATGTATGTAAATGTCAAATCACTATGTAGTCCACTTAAAACTAATATTGTATATCAAGTATATTTCAATTTAAAAAAAGAAGGAAAAGCATATCAATAATTAAAGGAGACAAATGCAGATGGCAATAATAATAATACATTAAAAATTTTAAATCAGACTTCCAATAATTTAGTATAGTAAGTTTGACTTTAACTACAAAAAGGACAATGAACTAGGGTAACAAAGAAAGAGATGCCTTGTGTTAAAGAACTGAGCAACAAAAGCAAGGGTGTTTGTTGCTATGGAATAATTAATAAATAAGTCCTTAAAGGTGTATTTGGGTGGAGACGTAAAGGAAGGAAGGAAGAATCACAGAACTTCTGGTGAATACATGTGTGCTCAGTTGTGTCCAACTCTTTGCAACCCCATGGACTGTAGCCCAACAGGCTCCTCTGTCCATGGGATTCTCCAGGCAAGAATATTGGAGTGGGTTGCCATTTCTTACTCCAGGGGACCTTCCCCACCCAGGAATCAAACCCACATCTCTTGTATCTCCTGCATTGGCAGGCAGATTCTTTACACTAAGCTACCTGGGAAGCTCTCATGAGTTCTTTAGGCCACAGGACCTGTACCAAGTGCAAAGCACTAAGGCAAGAGCATAACTCAAAGAACAGCAAGCATAAACGGACACTAGTCCCTCATGAAAGCTCATGACTTAGATAGCAGCCTGCAGAGTCACAAGTAAATTTAAGGGTCTGATATGCATTTGGCAGAAAGTGAAGAGGAACTAAAAAGCCTCTTGATGAAAGTGAAAGAGGAGAGTGAAAAAGTTGGCTTAAAGCTCAACATTCAGAAAACTAAGATCATGGCATCCGGTCCCATCACTTCATGGGAAATAGATGGGGAAACAGTGGAAACAGTGTCAGACTTTATTTTTTTGGGCTCCAAAATCACTGCAGATGGTGATTGCAGCCATGAAATTAAAAGACGCTTACTCCTTGGAAGGAAAGTTATGACCAACCTAGATAGCATGTTGAAAAGCAGAGACATTACTTTGCCAACAAAGGTCTGTCTAGTCAAAGCTATGGTTTTTCCTGTGGTCATGTATGGATGTGAGAGTTGGACTGTGAAGAAGGCTGAGCCCCAAAGAATTAATGCTTTTGAACTGTGGTTTTGGAGAAGACTCTTGAGAGTCCCTTGGAGTGTAAGGAGATCCAACCAGTCCATCCTAAAGGAGATCAGTCCTGGGTAATCATTCTAAAAGAGATCATTCACTGGAAGGACTGATGCTGAGGCTGAAGCTCCAGTACTTTGGCCACCTCATGCAAAGAGCTGACTCATTGGAAAAGACCCTGATGCTGGGAGGGATTGGGGGCAGGAGGAGAAGGGGACGACAGAGGATGAGATGGCTGGATGGCATCACAGACTCGATGGACATGAGTCTGAGTGAACTCCAGGAGTTGGTGATGGACAGGGAGGCCTGCCGTGCTGCGACTTTCATGGAGTCACAAAGAGTCAGACAAGACTGAACTGAATGCATTCCCCAGTAGCCCTTGTGATCAACAGTCTCCCCCGCCTTCCAACACTTCTCCCTCTTGTGTGCCACTTAGATAAGACCCTCTGTGGGGCTTACCTGAAAGCATGCCACCCACAAACATTAATAGAGGCATATGCCCCAGGTCTATCCTTCTCTGGAGCTCTCTGCCTTGACCACTGAGCGCTGTCCCTTGAAGCAGGCTAAGTACTTCCTCCAGAACCTGTAAGTAATAAAGTTCTCTATCCCAACTTTTCTTGTGGTCTGCTATTGAATCATGGTTCACTATCCACTACTCTGTGCTCTACTTAACACAGAGTTAAGTATTAATCTGACAAATCTATAATAGCTACCAGTTAGGAGTAAGAATGGGAAACCATCTGAGCCACCAGGGAAGATGCAAACAAAGTTTTAGAAGTTGGGAAGTCCTTGGCAGTCTATTAGTTAGGAGTTGGTGCTCTCACTGGCAAAGTCTTGAGTTTGATCCCTGGTCAGGTGACTAAAACCTCATAAGCTGCTCGCATGGCCAAAACTTATAAAGAAAAAAAAAAGCTGACAATTGAGTAAGCATAAAATAGTATTCTAGGATACTGAGACAGTAAGTGAAGCAGAGAAAAAAACAGGATGACTACCAATTAGTATTAAGCACTGAGGTTAATGGTCCTAAATTTAAATTACATAAGACCAATCATCATATTTTAGAGTTTTCCTCTAGCCATGTTTAGCCCTCTGGATGCAGGCACACAGTAGATGGACAGAGTTGGAATAAATGTTTGAAATTTTGTAAACATGCTATGACTACTATTTTTACTATTTTGCTAACTTTCTCTTTACTAGGCATTAACAATGTTTAATGTATGATCACGATACACTGTCTTCAAGCAGGCTTTCCTTTTACTTGTGCTTCTTTTATTAATAATGAAACTAAACATACTTTTTAGAAATTGAAATGCCTTTCCCCTGTAAATTTGCCACTGCCTGTCAATATACCTACAATACACCCCATGGACTGTAGCCTACCAAGCTCCTCCCTCCAAGGGATTCTCCAGGCAAGAGTACTGGAGTGGGTTGCCATTTCCTTCTCCAGGGGATCTTCCCAATCCAGGGATTGAACCAGGGTCTCCCACATTCCAGGCAGACACTTTAACCTCTGAGCCACCAGGTAAGCCCTACTTTACATTTTGCTGTTTTTATTGATTTACAAAACTATTTTATATATTAAAAATACACGCCCCTTGCCTATCACTTGTCACTAACATATAATCTCAAGTTGTCACTTGAATGTGTAATTTACTGTTATAAAACCATAAATGTTGCAAAAGAATGCTACTTCTATTCAAGGTACAGTTGACTCATGAACAATGCAAGTTTGAACTGTCAGTGTCCCCTTATAGTGGATGTCTGTCAATAGTAAACACTGTAGAACCACAAGTCCATGGTTGGTTAAACTATGGAGGCAGTGATACCAAGAACATGGAGGCTGACGGTAAATTATACAAGGATTAACTCCCGGTCATCCCAGGGTCAACTGTATATGGATTAAGAGAAAAACTGAGGGCTTCCCAGGTGGTGCTAGTAGTAAAGAACCTACCTGCCAATGAAGAGACATAGAGATGCGGGTTCAGTCTTTGGGTCAGGAAGATCCCCTGGAGAGGGCATAGCAACCTACATCAGTATTTTCTCCCCTGGAGAATCCCATGGACAGAGAAGCCAGGCGAGCAACAGTCCATAGCACTGCAAAAAGCTAGACATAACTGAAGCGACTTAGCACGCGCGCACACACACACACACACACACACACACAGGAAAAATATTAATAACCTCAAATCCCAACAAACAGGGCATGACAGGGGTTAGTCAGGGAGAAAGGCCCAGGTTGAAACAGTCAAGATATTAATTCTAGTCAGAAAATTCCTCTATAAATTCCTTCCTGAATATACTATGAATCTATTTCTCACTTCTCAGGAATTAAACTTAACAGATAAATTCTTTCTAATTCGCTCACTTCTAAAATACTATCGTCAAAATAAATTCTAATGGTCCTTTTAAATGAGGTAATGGAAAAGTAGACTATATGCCACAAACCCCAAACAAAGGCATTCCTGCTGCTTCCAAATTAGCTTGGTACCAGAGCAATTATCTCCTGTGATACAAGTATGTGCATAACTCACTCACACTCTAACTCAGTGCTATTCATAGTGTGGGTCACCAAAGAAGAAGCATCAGCACCACCTAGGAGCTTGTTAGAAATGTACCATCCTCCGCCCACCCTGAAAGTAGAAACTGTGAGGGAGGAGCCCAGCAATCTGTTTGACAAAAAGATGCTATGGACTGAATGTTTCATATCCGTATGTTGAAGCCCTAATCCCCAGTGTGAGGGTATTTGTAGGTAGGGCCTTTGGAAGGGTCATGAGAGTAAGGCCCGCACGAATAGGATTAGTGGGAGAGATTAGAGAGAAAGATGATCTCTCTCTCCTATCATGTGAGCATACTTCAAGAAGGCAGCTGTCTGCAAGAGAGCTCTCAGAAGGAATGGAGTTGGCAGGCACTTTGATATTGGGTTTCCTCACCTCCAGAACTACGAGAAATAAATGTTTGTTGTTTAAGCCACCCATTCTATGGAATTCTGTTATAGTAGCCCAAACTGACAAGAGACAAAGCCTCAGATAATTCTAATACACACTGAAGTCTGAGAATCACTGAAATAACAATAACTGACACATTTCTCAACCGAAGGTGAATAATATTGAAAGCATAGGTCATAAATGAAATATGAATCTTCACATAAACTTCCAAAATAGACCTCAATGATATATTTTATAACAAAAAATTGAAAGACTACCATGTTACAGTTTTGAAGTTAAAAGAAAAAAATCAGTTTAAAATCTATATAGATATTTGTCTAGCAACTCCTCCTGGTCTCACGGGATGTCTAATATTTTCCTAATAGGAAAATTCTCCCAAGAGAAAACAATGCTACAATATGAATACAATATTTTTTACTTGGAATAATATAATGAAAACAATTGCTTTGAGTTTAAAGATCATCAACCTATCTGGTCAACTCAATTAATATACAGTCTATGTATTTATAAGACATTAAAAAAAGGTTACTAAAAATAAAGACACTGTCAAGAAGTTGATGATGATCAATGACTGAAACAAACTCCTGTTTAGCTAATTAGAACCACTGATGTGCAATAATGATGTGAGCTAAGAATATTTGCAGACTTCTTTAGGATGAAAAATGAAGTGAAAAGAGGCTGTCAAATTTGTACAAGTTTAAAGCTCCAATCACTTTTCCCAAGAGTATGACCCATTTAAACATTTAACATTGCTGTACTTAGCCACATGAATTACCATGCTAACTTTTTTTCCATTTTTCTAAACTCAAAAATCTGAGAAATTATTCTAAAGCATTAAGAAACAAAATTTTACTGTGTTATAGACCATGCCATATATTATACAATATGACAGAATCATATTTTCTGGGCTTGAGCCCATTTTTAATGAGATGTCAAAAATGAAATATTAGAGTCTAAAAGAAACATTTAACTATAAATGAGGCAATGATATCGGCCTGAATTAGAAAACAAAGAAAATAAGAAAGCAAAACTCACTGATGTTGATTATTTTTAATTAACAAATTACACTGATGCAAAAAATATTAACACTGTATTAACATTTCCTTTAAGAACACAATCTATTAAAATGTATATTTTATTCTTATTAAGGACTTTCCATTTAAATGCATTCTCAATTTCTATTAAGCATTAAAATTCTAAAACAGTAACAGTAGTAAAAATGGAAGTTTAGGGAAATGAGAATTATACCATTACAAGTTATTTATTCTTTTATCCACAAACTGCTTTATAACTATTTTCTATTTTCAATATGTATAGTAAATTCCTAGAATGGTATAGATGAATAATAATAAGATAACTTGAAAAAGAGAAAAACTTTAAAACCTAACATGAATATTTTTCAAACACACTTATTCCACAGTAAAACCCGCTCTACCAAAAAAAAAAAAAAACCAATATTCTGAATGAAAATAAATTACTAAGTCCACAAAACTTAATCAACTCTGGTATAAAAATATTTTATAGCTCCAAGTATACTTGATATACCTATTTTGTCTAAGATCAGAAGTTAATTTTTATTATATAATCCAGAATCCCTATTATATTTTGTTTGCATGTCTAATACAGCAGCAAAGGTTCAATCACTGGTCAGGAAACTAAGATCCCACAAGCTGCATGGCATGGACGAAAAATAAAAATAAACTATATGTGAAAGCCAAAATTTGTGCTGGAAGAGTTAGCCTGAGACATGAAAATTTATTCTTTTTACCCTGTTCAATCAGGTAGCTCCAAACTAGAACAAAGAATAAAATTAGGCTACAATATCTGAATCCAAATTTTTTAAATTATGGAGTATTGATGAACTCTTTAAACAAAGAAGCAATAACTTAACAGAATTAACAGATTAGATTTAATACATAACTAAACAGTATACTAGATAACATCATTTCTAAGTACACAAAGTTAAAACTCAAAACAAAATCTTCTCTATTTTATAGTTGGAAATTAAATGACCTTATTTAGTTTCTGATTTTCTTATTCCCTTTTTTAAATCACATGCCCAGTTACTTCTATATATACTCAACATTTATCTAAAATATCTATAAAAGAATTAGAAAAGATTGTGTTATATGTCTTTAATAATTGTGCAAATATTTTTTACCCAGAATCAAGAAGTCTCTTATAGTGTTCAAAAATATCAGCACTTCAGAACAGACTGTTTTAACATCTGCACATCACCAGGGCTGCCTCCAAGGATTTTTAAATGATGCCTGCCTGTGCTGAATAAAGTGCTAACTTGCACCTTGCATTTCAAACTGTGTCCTGAGCAGCCATCCAGTTGGTACAACACCAGCTGAATTCCCACAGGCCACTGTTCACTCAGGCTTGACTGCAATTATCATGTCAATATTTTGTGCTCCGATATGCAGATATGCACACATGCAAGCTGCATAATACCTCCTTCTCCATGGAATGTTGACTTATGTTCAATGTTCTGGGAATTTTTAATGAAACTAGAAATAAACTTTCACCAAATGATGACAATCACAATTATTTTCCCTTAAGATCAAAAATTATATTTCTGTGTCACCCTCTGCCATGCATAAAAAGAATAATTTTTAAGTAACTTTGCTTCATTAGAATTTCAAAATTCTTCCATTTAAAACTCTTCATAAAAGTTAACAGACTACTTGTCAGCTTCTTGCATCTATACTAAGAGTTCAAATGTATTTCTTCATACTTTATTGGATGTTCTTTTACCTTAAACAGTAGAGTACTTCCAATTAAACACCCTTCTGTTAGTTCCTTTGACCATCTTTCCATCCATCCACATCATTGCCTAGGCATTCATGGCTGTTGCAACAAGAAAAGGGCTCAGCAAAAATATATTTATGTCCTGTGTGGAGCTGCCTAGCAGCACTGCTGCCAGATGGAAGAATTCTGGCAGCTACACTTCTGGGGTCTCCAACCAGCCATGCTACTACCATGCTCCAAAATGCAACCCTTTTGCAGGCTGTGTTGGCTTAAAACACAAGAGACGGTGTACAACCATACAGCAGCTGTGCAACCCATGTGTTTAGGAGTGGAATTGAGCATAAGGGAGGTTTTCTCAATCATGAGAATATATAATAGAACCTTATAACAACAGCCTGCTTATTATTAAGCACCTAAACTTTAACTATAAACATAAATATGAGATAATCTCTCATCCTCTTTGAGGTTAAATCTTTAAAAGTATTTCAAGGATATAGCATGTATATCTTAAGCAAATATGCAACAAATACTAAACATCTTCTTACTTCTTCAATTCCTTTTTATGGTTACCATTTTTCAAGACAGTTTCCATTCTGAAAAAGTGAATTCTTAAAAAGAGACGAGTACAAGAAAACAATTATTGAGAAGCCTATCAGACCGTAAGTATAGAATGCTAAAAAGAAAGTAAAACATTTTTAAAATTTATACAAATATAAGGTGTTTGGATATAAAAACAAATAGGAAAATAAAGCAATATCTATAGGTTTCATTTGAAAGTATGTATGAAACAATAAAAGTATTAATTTTAATAAACTCTAAACATCTTCAATTTGAGATTTAGATAGATGTTTGAATTTGAGTATTTAACTTAAAGTACAACATACATTATTTTAAGAATTAAAAAGTTAATATTAATGAACTAGTATAACATCAAAAAGGAGTTACTTTGGGAAGCCTATATTCTGGAAGATGCTAACTGGCTTTTCTCAAGATTCTCCAAAAACAAACTTGAGTGAGTGAGTGAGTGAAGTCGCTCAGTCGTGTCTGACTCTTTGCGACCCCATGGACTGTAGCCTACCATGCTCCTCCGTCCGTGGGATTCGCCAGGCAAGAATACTGGAGTGGGTTGCCATTTCCTTCTCCAGAAGATCTTCCCAACCCAGGGATCGAGCCCGGGTCTCCCACATTGCAGGCAGACACAAGATACTTAAACTATAACACAATCTGGAGATGATGGTGATGATTATAATGCACTACTAACTCAAAACAACTCACTATTCTCATTTCACAAAAATGAAAACTAAGGTTAAAAAAAAAATGAAAAGAAAGCTAAGGCATATAAAAGTAATTATTTTGCCTCGATATATACAACAAGAAAGTGGTAGAGCCAAGGTTCCAAACCATGTAGTCCTGTCTACATAGCTGTGTTCTTAACCATAAATTATTAAAAATAACTTCTTTACAGAAGTTCTAATGAAAGACGTGTAAATTTTTCCCTGTCTTTAAACCTGTTAAATATTGAATCTCAGGTTTTCTTCATCCTTAAAGATAAAAATATTCACCTTTCTAGTTTAGAGTCTCTTCTGGAATGTCGGAAATGCCTATGAATCTGTGTTAAAATGCAGATATTCCAATCTCATCATAAACCTTGATAAATCACATAGAGGTCATGAATAAATTATAGCTCAAAAGCTCTTAAATGAATCTACTACTCAGTAAAGAAAATACTGATATAAATGAGTCTTTTTTCCATATATAACTCCTCAATGATTAAAATTAAATGAGACATTCCTTACATATCCCTGATTAAAGTTTTGACCACTTGAGAGAAATTTTAAGTATCAATGCCAATTTTGAGTACCTACTACTGGAAAAGTTTTTAACTAGACGCTTCTCTAATTCCTCAACAAACTCTTTTTAAAATCCTCCTAACAGATGTGGAAACTGAGGCCTAGAGTATTTAAGTTAGGAAGGGATGGAAATAATGCAATTTAAATTCTGGTCTGTATGACTTCTAAGTCTATGATCTCAACCGTCCATCACAGACTGAAAGTTTGTGTCTTTCAGTGACAACCCCTAACATAATGGTATTTGGAGGTGCAGAACTGGGAAGTAATCAAGTTATGAGAGTAGAGTCTTCATGAATGGGATTGTGCTTAGTCACTCAGTCATGTCCAACTCTTTGCGGCCCCATGGATTGTAGCCTCCCAGGCTCCTCTGTCCATGGGGATTCTCCAGGCAAATATATTGGAGTATGTTGCTATGCCCTCCTCCAGGGGATCTTCCCAACCCAAGGATCTAACCCAGGTCTCCCACATTGTAGGTGGATTCTTTACCATCCGAGCCAGCAGGAATGCCCATGAATACTGCAGTGGGTAGCGTATCCCTTCTCCAGGGAAACTTCCTGACCCAGGAATCAAACCAGGGTCTCCTGCATTGCAGGCAGATTCTTTACCAGCTTAGCTACCAGGGAAGTCCATGAATGGCACTGGTGCCCTTAAGTGGCAATGAAGAGACCAGAGCTCTCTCTTCTTGCCATATGAGGATATAAGAAGTTGGCACCCTGCAACCCAGAATAGGACTCTCCACAGAACTTGATCTTGTGCTTCCAGTCTTCAGAGAGTGAGAAGTAAATATTTGTCATGTAAGTCACAGAGTTTTCCAGTCAGTTCAGTCCCAACTCTTTGCAACCCCATAGACTGCACCAGGCCAGACATCCCTGTCCTTCACAATTCCCAAAGCTCGCTCAAACTCATGTCCATCGAGTTGGTGATATCGAGTTGATGGAATGTTGTTAAAATAGACTGAGCTGAGAGACCATCTTTTTACACTGTCAATTTGAAAATTCCTGACATTAAAATTTATTATCTTAAATAGATTTCCAGAAGTTCTGATTTTATGTAAATCTCTAACTGATTCATGGGTGAATCACTCACAATTCTTTAATCACAGAAAAAATGATTTTTTAATTTAACAAGCATGACAAAACAAACAATATTTAAGATAAAATAAATGCAGAAAGAGAGCTTGTTTAGTTAATAAAGGAGGTCAGGGAAGATATCTCTAAAATAATGTTTACATTCTTTACTACCACTAGCTTCTAAGAAACACTAATGTTTCTTTCTTTCCCTGACCTGCTCTCTCCTAACATAATAAGCAGAATTCTGAGCACATACTAGGCATTCAGGTAATAATTCTGAATTAAAAGTATTTATTAAGCATCAATAGGTACACAAATTCTAATACAATCTATATAAATCTAGGACTTAAAAGCTCATAAAAAATAGAAACTTCAAGAAGACTAAGGACAATAAAAATATCTATATTAATCAAATGCTTTGGGATTTTGTGCTGAGATGGGAGAGTATATTTTAAAAGAAAGAAACACTAGTCTTCATTAAGAACCAAAAGATACAAGGAAAATATCATATTTCTGTGCTGGCCCAATAAACCAAATAGCTTTCATTTTTAGCATTATTATAGTTCAAAATTATGATTAGGCGTAGTTATACTCCCCCATTAAATCATCACCATGACCTCTGCAACAGATTTAATAATAGCTTCCAGTAATTACCTATTAAAATAAAATTTCTTGAAATCACCATGAAATATATTCAAATTAGATGAATGGATAAGAAAGCTGTGGTACATATACACAATGGAGTATTACTCAGCCATTAAAAAGAATACATTTGAATCAGTTCTGATGAGATGGATGAAACTGGAGCCGATTATACAGAGTGAAGTAAGCCAGAAAGAAAAACACCAATACAGTATACTAACACATATATATGGAATTTAGAAAGATAGCAATGACGAACCTGTATGCAAGATAGCCAAAAAGACACAGATGTGTATAGCGGACTTTTGGACTCAGAGGGAGAGGGAGAGGGTGGGATGATTTGGGAGAATGGCATTGTAACGTGTATACTATCATGTAAGAATCGAATCGCCAGTCTATGTCTGATGCAGGATACAGCATGCTTGGGGCTGGTGCATGGTGATGACCTAGAGAGATGTTATGGGGAGGGAGGTGGGAGGGGGGTTCATGTTTGGGAACACATGTACACCCATGGTGGATTCATGTCAATGTATGGCAAAACCAATACAGTATTGTAAAGTAAAATAAAGTAAAAATAAAAATTAAAAAAATTAAAAAATTAAATTAAATTAAAATTAAAAAAAGAAATATATTCAAATTGTAATCTTGAATTTAAGATTTCTAATTTAATCTTAAATGGGATAAAATATCACTAAGTAATAAATGTACTTTATTTTTCAAAGTTTAAAGGCATTGTGGTTGTCTCCTTTTCCCTGAACTAATCACTTAGAAACAACTTTAAAGTCTAGGATCTTAAAATAAATGTAGATCACATTCAGTTGTTTTCTTTTTTCTTAAGTGACAAGCATTTTCTTTGTTAACACTCAGGAGTTCATTTTCTCTTTAGGGAGTGGTTAACCACCCTTATGGCAGAAAGTGAAGAAGAACTAAAGAGCCTCTTGATGAAAGTGAAAGAGGAGAGTGAAAAAGTTGGCTTAAAGCTCAACATTCAGAAAACGAAGATCATGGCATCTGGTCCCATCACTTCATGGGAAATAGATGGGGAAAGAGTGGAAACAGTGTCAGACTATTTTGGGGGGCTCCAAAATCACTGCAGATGGTGACTGCAGCCATGAAATTAAAAGACACTTACTCCTTGGAAGGAAAGTTATGACCAACCTAGATAACAAATTAAAAAGCAGAGACATTACTTTGCCAACAAAGTTCTGTCTAGTCAAGGCTATGGTTTTTCCAGTGGTCATGTATGGATGTGAGAGTTGGGCTATAAAGAAAGCTGAGCAGGAAGAAATGATGCTTTTGAACTGTGGTGTTGGAGAATACTCTTGAGAGTCCCTTGGACTGCAAGGAGATCCAACCAGTCCATCCTAAAGGAGACCAGTCCTGGGTGTTCATTGGAAGGACTGATGCTGAGGCTGAAACTCCAATACTTTGGCCACCTCATGCGAAGAGTTGACTCATTGGAAAGGACTCTGATGCTGGGAGGGACTGGGGGCAGGAGGAGAAGGGGACAACAGAGTATCAGATGGCTGGATGGCATCACAGACTCGATGGACATGAGTCTGAGTGAACTCCAGGAGTTGGTGATGGACAGGGAAGCTTGGCGTGCTGTGATTCATGGGGTCTCAAAGAGTCAGACACTACTGAGTGACTGAACTGAACTGAACTGAAAAACAAGAACTCTGGAACTATATTGCCTGATTTCAAACTCTGATTCCACCACTCACTAGCTTGAGCAAATTACTTAAACTTCACTGTGGTCCATTTCCTTGATATATAAAATGAGAATAATAGAGTGTATCTCATAGGACTATTGTAGGAATTCACTCAATATACAGAAATCACTAAGTACTGTGTGTGGCCCATAGTAAATACTTGCTAATATAAACTATTATCATTATGGTTGTTCTATGATGTATTAAAGTGTAAACACGTGGAACTGAAAATATATACATATCATAACAGTACACAAAAATAACACTTTGTACATAGTTCAGAATATATTTCTTTATAAATATATTGTTTTAAAAAATCATTTGAATCATAGTACAGATCAGTTCATTGGACAGTTTTCTTTAGGAATCATCCAGTAATATTCTGTGTCTATTACAAGACAATAATTGACACCAATAGTTTGAACTATTTTCCCTTAAACCCCCCTGTAATAAAATTCATATTTTTCTTTTCTATTTATTCACACTATCTTGTAGAGTAATAATGTATCCATCTTAATTCCATTTATTATCACATTTTAATATTTTGTTCACTCACTACTTCTTTTTGTATTTGTAAATATGGTGCACAAGACCAATGTATTCAATCATTTTTCTATGCAGTCTCTGCTATAAATACTTTTCTATCAAAGAAAAATGCCAATTACACTATTCCTTTATTTCACCATTATTAAATCAATTTCTTAAGAAATTTGCTAATCACAAAAGATCAAAAAGGATTCTATATTTTGAAGTAGAAAAATTAGTTAGGACACTTATCATACTGAAATTTCATACAAAACAGTAATAAACATCAGAAAAGAATGATTTCATTCTAGCACCCAGAGTGTGTGCCAAGGCTCCCATGGGTCCTGTAGCGAACACAGGGGCCCTGCTAGATATTTTAAATAAGGTGAAAACAGCACTGATTGACAGCTGTTGGACACTGCACAAACTACTAACTAAAGAAGTTCAGAGTTTCAATGTCAGATTGCACTGCATTCCTTTCAAGGCATCATGACCTTACGAAGGTGGGTTTTTGACTACTGCTGTGATAAGAATCAAGTTGAGAGCAAAAAGCAATGTGAAATAAGAAATTAGGATGTTAATGTCCAATCTGATGCCAAAGTTTGAGAAATCTGTCTAGTACCCAAAAGTCTCACACATCTTGTAACAAACACTTATGGCTATTAAAGAATTAAATTAAGATATTATTTTAATCTATATGTATATTTTTAATGATTATTAAATTGTTAGGATATACATAGTTAGTTGACAGTATTCTCAGGTATTTCTCTTTAAGTGCCATGAAAATATTACTGAGATAATAAGGGCACTATGAACTGAGACAACTTGGGAAACTATCAATTAATATCTAAAGAAAACAAATCTATTATTTAAATGACTAAATAGTATAATGTGTTAACAGTTATTAATTACAACACTTACCATAACAGAGATCTTTACTAAAAAGTCTCTCAACTTCTTGGAAGTAGTTCTTAATTCTTATAATTCTACTCAGTCTCATTCAAATTTAATCTTACCTCATCCTATGATATCATAACCATTTCAGCAAGTTCATACATTTCTCTTCAACTCTAAGACTGAAGGAGTGTTAAGAATATAGAAACTCAGGTAATGAGAAATAAGTCACATGCTCTCAAGGTTAAACGTAAGATATTTTGGCACAAATTTTTAACCACAAAGAGCTTCCAGGTAAAATCATTATCTACATCAGTCAATCAAGTTCACGGTAAGAGGGCTATCTAAAACTCTGAATACAACAGTTCGTTGAACTTTTTTATATCTGGTATTTTAATGGAAAATTTAACTTGCAATGTGAAAAAAATAAGCTAATAAAATTAAGCTAATCAGATTTTTAAAAAATCTTCTTTCTTGGAAGAACTTCAATTTTATGTTGTTACTGTTCACAATGCATCATATATTTTAAATTTTCTGAACTTTCTGGGTCATTTTTCACCATAAAGCTGAGTTAACTTCTGCTCCCAACCATACAAGAGATACAGATGAAAAATTACCCAGCTGCCTTAAAAAACTTACAAACTGTACATAACATATAGAATATTTTCAGACACCTGCCACAGAGCAAAGGACTGTGAACCCTTAAGAAAGGAAACTAATGAAGTAAGCTGTATGATTGCTGTAGCTCACTCTCTAAAGACAGTTTCCAAGCTACAATGAAGGAAGGGATACCCAGAGCTCAGGGTCTCATTAAGTGGAGTAGACACAGACTGGAGTTCAGGAAAGCAATTGACTGAACAATTTCAAGAGGGGACAGAGGGCTAAAAATAATTCACGTTACCATCAGCCTGTGAGGAAGGACCTTGTAATCTACAGGGGATAAGATAGAGTTGCCACAATGCCATGTCTTAATAGTACAACTAAATTCACCCTACACAGGAAGAAATGCTTCTTTGTATCTATGCTAGGAGCTTCCCGGGGAGCACAGTCAGTAAAAAATCTGCCTCACAATGCAGGAAACGAAAAAGACACAGCCTTGATCCCTGGGTAGGAAAAATTCCCTGGAGTGGGAAATGGCAACACACTTCAGTATTCCTACCCAGAAAATTCAGTGGACAGATGAGCCTGGCAGGCTCATGGGACTGCAGAGTTGGTTGCAACTGAGCACGCATGCAATCAATCTATGCTAACAAAGTTGCAAAAGATCAAACTGAACTACAAGTAACTTAACTGAATACAAGAAAAAGTTCAATATTTTTAAAGGCATATAACAATCATCAAACACACATAAAATTCACACTGTCTGAAATTCAATCAAAAATTACCAGGAATGCAAAGATGAAACATATGATCCAAAATGTAGAGAAATATCAATGACTAAGATAATAAAATTAGGAAATTAGAACCTTAAATGCCTATGATAAGTATACTCAAGATTTTAAAGAAAACCATAACTATAAAAAAATGGAGTATGTATTGATTTAAAAAATGTAAGAACATTCAGAAGTGAACATTTTAATATCCGAAATGAAAAACACATTAGAAGGGATTAACAGGAGATTAAATAGTATATAGGAAAATATTATAAAACTTGAAAAATAGGAATAGAAGTTATTTAAAATATAGCTGAAGTATTTTTATATCAATGACTAAGACCCTTTAGCGAAACTACTTGGTCTTATTTATGAGTATCACAGTATTTTCCAAACAACATTTTTAAAACAATATTGTCTATCTGGATAATCAACAATTTTCACCAGTGAAGAAAAGTAATTTAAAAGTAATGGCAAGTTGGAAAAAAAAATATGTTTTTTAGAAACTATAAATGCATTCAACATAAATATAAAATATTTTAATTATTAGATTTTAACTTCAACATGAAAAACATGCTCCATAATACACGCCCTCAAAGTAGAAATGAATTAATCTTCAGAATTTCTCTTAGAAACACAAATAAAAAATCTATAGATGTGATCATTTTCCTCCTATGCAGTGTCACTTTTAATTGAAGTATAGGTGATTTTCCTGGAGGATGGTATGGCAACCCACTCCAATATTCTTACCTGGAGAATCCCATGGATAGAGTAGCCTGGCAGGCTATAGTCCAAAGGGTCGCACAGAGTCAGACATGACTTAAGCTACTTAGCAGGCACACACGCATAGATGATTTACAATATTGTGTTAGTTTCAAGTATACAGCAAAGTGATTCAGGTTTTTTAAGATTACATTCCATTATAGGTTATTACAAGATATTGAATATAAGACCTTTTGCTATACAGTAAATCCTTCTTGCTTACCTACTGTATGTATAATAGTGTGTATCTGTTAAACCCATATTCCTAATTTGTCACTCCCTCCTTCCCTACCCCTTTTGGTAACCATAAGTTATTTTCCTGTATTTGTGAGTCTATTTCTGTTTTGAATATAGATTTATAAATAAATAAAATTATCTGTTTTGTATATAGATCAATTACATATAATTTATATCACATAGTATTTGTCTTTCTCTGACTTACTTCACTAAATATAATATTCTCCAGGTCCAATCATGTTGCTGCAAATGACAAAATTTCAATCATTTTTATGGTTGAGTAATAAAATCACTGCAGATGGTGACTGCAGCCATGAAATTAAAAGACGCTTTCTCCTTGGAAGAAAAGTTATGACCAACCTAGATAGCATATTCAAAAGAAGAGACATTACTTTGCAGACTAAGGTCTGACTAGTCAAGGCTATGGTTTTTCCAGTGGTCATGTATGGATGTGAGAGTTGGACTGTGAAGAAGGCTGAGCGCCGAAGAACTGATGCTTTTGAACTGTGGTGTTGGAGAAGACTCTTGAGAGTCCCTTGGACTGCAAGGAGATCCAACCAGTCCATTCTGAAGGAGATCAACCCTGGGATTTCTTTGGAAGGAATGATGCTAAAGCTGAAACTCCAGTACTCTGGCCACCTCATGAGAAGAGTTGACTCACTGGAAAAGACTCTGATGCTGGGAGGGATTGGGGGCAGGAGGAGAAGGGGACGACCGAGGATGAGATGGCTGGATGGCATCACGGACTCGATGGACGTGAGTCTGAGTGAACTCCAGGAGTTGGTGATGGACAGGGAGGCCTGGCGTGTTGCGATTCATGGGGTCGCAAAGAGTCGGACACGACTGAGTGACTGAACTGAACTGAACTGATATTTTATTGTGTGTATATACCACAACTTCCCAAACCGTTTGTCCACTGATGTACTCGAGTTGTCTTGGTTACTGTAAACAGGGCTGCTATGAACATTGGGGGTGCATGTACCCTTTCAAATTACAGCTTTCATGTTTTCAGATAGATGCCCAGAAGTAATATTGCTGGACCATATAATAACTACATTTTTAGTTCATTAAGAAACCTCCATAATGTTTTCCATAGCAGCTATATCGATTTAAATTCCTACCAACAGTGTAGGAGAGTTCCCTCTTCTACACACCTTCAACTTTTATTATTTGCAGACTTTTTGGTAATACCCATTCTGATTAGAGTGAGGTGATACCCTCATTTGATTTTCATTTCTCTAATAATTAGCAATGCTGAGCATCTTTTCATTAGCCTGTTGGCCATCTGTATGTTTTCTTTGGAGAAATATCTATTTAGAACTTCCACCCATATTTTTTATTGGGTTGTTTGTTTTTTTCTTTTTTTGTATATGTTGAGTTCTATGAGCTCTTTATACATTTTGGAAATTAATTGTTTGTCAGTTACATAATTTGCAAATATTTACTCCCACTCCACAGACTGCGTTTTCATTTTGTTGATAATTTTCTTTACTGTGCAAAAGCTCATAAGTTTGATTAGGTCCCATTTGTTTACTTTTGCTGTTATTCATTTTCCCTTGTGAGACTGATATAAGAAAATATTGCTATGATTTACGTCAAAGACTGTTTTGCCTATATTCCTTTCTAGGAGTTTTATGGTGTCATGTCTTATATTTAAGTCTTCAAAACGTTTTGAGTTTACTTTTGTACATGGTATGAGGGAGTATTCTAACTACATTGATGTATGTGTGGCTGTCCAGTTTTCCCAACAACACTGGCTGAAAAGACTATCTTTTCTCCATTATATATACTTGCCTCCTTTATGGTCAAAGATTAACTGACCATAGATGTGTGGTTTATTTCTGGGACTTCTGTTCTATTCCATTAGTGTATATGTCTCTTTCTGTGCCAATATCACGCCGTATTGATTACTATAGCTTTGTAGTACTGTCTGAAGTCTAGAAGGGTTATGCCTCCACATTGTTCTTTTTCCTAATAAGTCTTCAAATTATTTGTTCCACTTCTGTGAAAAAGTCAAGAGTGTTTCAATATGGATTGTATTAAATCTGTAGACTGTTTTGGATATTATGGCCACTTTAACAATATTAATTCTTCCAAAATAAAATAATGGAATAAAAAAAATTATAATAGGATCTTTTTCCACTTCTTTAAATCAACTTCAATTTCCTTTACCAATATTATACAGTTTTCTGTATAATCTCTGGTTAAGATTATTCATATACATTTTATTTTTTGAAGTGATTTTTAACAGGATTATTTACTTGCTCGTTTTGATATTTCATTGCTTGTATAAAGAAATGCAATGTATTTCTGTATATTAATCTTGAATTCTGCTACTCTGCCCATTATTAGTTCTAATACTTTGTTGTAGAGATTTTAGTATTTTCTATATAGAGTGTCAAGTCATCTGCAAATATGGACAATGTTATATTCTCTCTTCTGATCAGAATACTTTTCTAAATTTTTCTTGGCTGAATACTATGGGTAGGATATGTTAAATACAAGTGGTGAGAGCAGACATTCTTGGCTTGTTCCTGAATTTAGCAGGGAGGCTTTCATCTTTTCCTCCTTTAGTATTACATTGGCTGTGGATTTGTCAAAAATAGTTTTATTAGGTTGAGATATGCTCCCTCTAAACCCATTTGATTATTTTTATCAACATGAAGAGATGTCCTATTTTGTCAAATACTTTTTCTTCATCTGTTGAGATGAACATGTAGCTTTTGTCTTTCCTGTTGTCAACACTGGTTAATTTGCATATGTTGAACTATCCTTGAGACCCTGAAATGAATCCAACTTAATCATGGCATATGGTCCTTTTTATGTACTGTTGGATTTAACTTCTAATATTTTGTTGAGAATTTTTTCATCTATATTCATTAGAGTTCTTGCCTATAATTTTCTTTATAGTGGCTTTTTGTGATTTTGATATCACTATGATGGTGGCTTCATAGAACGAATTTGGAAATATTCACTCCACTTCAATTTCTAGGTATATTTTAAGAAAGACAAGTATAAATTCCTTATATGTTTGGTGGAAATTTCCAGTGAAGTCATTGGTGTTGGACTTGTATTTGTAGATATTTTTGTTTGTTTGTTTTTTAACAGATTCTCTTTCATACATAGTGATCAGTCTATTTGAATTGTCATTTTTTGGTTTACTCAGCTTTTGCAGTTATGTATTCAGAAACTTAACCATTTCTTCTAGGTTGTCCATTTAATTGATATAACTGGTCATAGTAGTGTCCTAGGACTTTTTTTCCCCCTTCTGTGGTATCAGTTGTTATGTCTCCTCTTTCACTTCTTATTTTATTCATTTTAGCCTTCTGTATTTTCCTCTTCATAAGGCCTGGCTAGAGATTTGCTGACTTCTTTTTCAAAAAGTCAGCTCTTGGTTTTATTGATCAGAACTATTATTTACTTGATCTCTATTTTATTTCTTCCTTAATCTTTATTACTTCCCTCCCTCTGCTACCTCTTGGGTGAACTTTTTTCCCCAGTTCTTTTAGGTGGCAAGTTAAGTCATTTACTTGAGATTTTTGTTTCTTGAGGAAGGCCTTATCACTGTGAACTTCCCACCTAGAACTGCTATGTTGAATCCCTAAGATCTTATAAGATTGTGTTTTTATTTTTGATTGTCTTGAGATATTTTGATTTCTTCTTTGATTTTATTGTTGACCCATTGGTTTTTTTAATAGCACAATGTTTAGCCTCCATGTGTTCATACTTTTTCCATTTTTCTTTCTGTGGTTGAATTCTAGTTTCATAGAGCCATGGCCAGAATTTAGGCTTAAGTAACTTCTACACTTTAAAGTCTGTTGAGGCTTGTTTTGTGACCTATTATACTGACTATCCTTGAGAACATTACATTACATGCATGGTTGAAAAGAATGTCTATTCTAATTTTTCTTGGATACAGTGTTCTGTAAGTATCAATTTAGTCCAACTGGTCTACAATGTCACATAGGATTCTGTTGCCTTATTTAATTTTTTGTCTGGTTGATATGTCCATTGATGTCAGTGGGATTCTGTACTCTCACATAATTATTGTACAGATCATATGCTGATCCATAATACAAGATTTACAAGTTTAAGAAGACTGAAATCACTTCAAATATCCATATAACCACAATGCCATGGAAGGCTGCAGTCCATGGGGTCGCTGAGGGTCGGACACGACTGAGCGACTTCACTTTCACTTTTCACTTTCATACACTGGAGAAGGAAATGGCAACCCACTCCAGTGTTCTCGCCTGGAGAATCCCAGGGACGGGGGAGCCTGGTGGGCTGCCATCTATGGGGTCGCACAGAGTCAAACACAACTGAAGCGACTTAGCAGCAGCAGCAGCAGCAGCAGCACAATGCCATGAAATCAGAAATCAGTAACAGGAGGAAACTGGGAGACTTGCAGATATGTGCAAATTAAATAACACACTTTTGGACAGCAAAAAATAAAAAATAACTTGATAAAAATGAAAAAGTACTTTAAAACTCTATGGAATAATAAGAACAATTCTAAGAGAAAAAACTATAGCAGGAAATGCCTACATTAAGAAAAAGAAAGATCTCAAACAACCTAACTTTACACTTCAAAGAACTTAAAAAAATAAAATAAAAGACCTCAGGCCAAAAATAGCAGAAGGAAGGAATTAATAAAAAATAGAGCAGAAATAAATGGAACAAGTAGGGACTAAAAGAAAGAAAAATATCTATGAAATTGAGTTGATTAATTGATAAACAAAATTGACAAACCTTTAGCGATAAAAATGAGAGAAGACTCAAAACTATAGATGAAATAAGACATAGTACAAAAGATACAACAGAAATATAAAGCATAGTTAAGAGACTACTATAAAGAATTATTTGCAAACAAACTGGATAACATAGAAGAGATGGAATAATTTGAGGAAAGAGACAACCTACCAAGACTTAATCATGAAGAAAGAGAAAAATCTGAAAAGGAGGTTAAATTGAATCCAAAATATCCCCGGAAAACAAAGCTCAATTCCAATAGTTTATTGGTCATTTCTACCAAACATCTAAAAAATGAATCAATGCCATCCTTCTTAAACTCTTCCAAAATAGTCAAGAAAAAAATCACATTTACACTCATTTTCCACACCTCTATTATCTTGAAAACAAAACCCGGCAAGAGAACTACAAAAAAACTGCAGACCAAAATTCCAGATAAACACGAGGTGTAGAAGTCCTCAACATCTGGCAAACTGAATTTAACAGCACACTGAAAGGACCATACAACAAGACAAAGTGAGAGCTATCCCAGGTACACAAAGATGGTTCAATATATTCAAATTAATAAATGTGAAATACCACATTAACAGAATTAAAGAATAAAACTCATATATGATCATCTCAGTAGATGCAGAAAAGGAATTTCATAAAATAAAACATCCTTTTATGATTAAAAAACACTCAACAAATTGAGTATAAACAGAATATCCTTCAATATAATAAAAGATATATATGATGAATTGATAGCTAAAATAATACTAAACGGTTAAATTTGAAAGCTTTCCATCTAAGATCAGGAATAAGACAAAGATATTCACTGTCATTACTTCTATTATTATTTAGCATGATACCGGTGGCCTTCCCAGGTGGCACTAGTGGTAAAGAACTCGCCTGTCAAGGCAGGTTAGACATAAGAGACATGGGTTCAATCCCTGGTTCAGGATTATCCTTTAGAAGGAAATGACAACCCATTCCAGTATTCTTGCCTGGAGAATCCCATGGACTGAAGAGCCTGGCAGGCTACAGTCCATAAAGTTGCACAAAGTAGGACACAAGTGAAATAATGACTTAGCACATGGTACTGGTGATCCTAGGCAGAGTAATCAGGCAAGAAAAAGAAATAAAAGGTGCCCAAATTAGAAAAGAAGTAAAACTGTTTTTCATTTTCAATCAGATGATCTTACATACAAAAAATCCTAAAGACTCCATCAAAACACCGGCAGAACTAATCAGTAAATTCAATAAAGTTGCAGTGCATAAAAATCAACATAAAGAAGTAAGAGTGTTTCTATACATTAACAATGAAACATTTAAAAAGAAATAAAGTGCTGGGCATACACACCAAGGAAATCTGAATTGAAAGAGACACATGTACCCTGATGTTCACTGCAGAACTGTGTACCACAGCTAGAACATGGAAGTAACCTAGATTTCCTTTGGCAGATGAACGGACAAGGAAGTTGTTGTACATATACACAATGGAATATTACTCAGCTATTAAAAAACAATGCATTTGAGTCAGTTCTAATAAGGTGGATGAAACTGGAGCCTATTATACAGAGTGAAGTAAGCCAGAAAGATAAACACCAATGCAGTATATTAACTTAGAAAGACAGTAACAACGACCCTATATGAAAGACAAAATTACATTTGTGTGTCTTATGCAAGACAAAAGAGACACAGATGTAAAGAACAGACTTTTGGACTCTGTGGGAGAAGCCAAGGGTGGGATGATTTGAGAGAATAGCATTGAAACATGTATATTACCATATGTAAAATAGATGACCAGTGCAAGTTTGATGCATGAAGCAGGGCACTCAAAGCCAGTGCTCTGGGACAACCTAGAGGGATGGGGTGGGGAGGGAGGTGGGAAGGGGGTTCAGGATGGGGGGAACACATGTGCACCTATGGCTAATTCATGTCAGTGTATGGCAAAAACCACCTTAATATTGTAAAGCAATTAGCCTCCAATTAAATAAATAATTTTTAACAAAGAAATAAAACAATCCCATTCATAACAGCAGCAAAAACAATTTTAAAAATTAGAAATAAGAAGGTAAAAGCACCTGTACACTGAAAACTACAAGACTTTGATGAAAGAAACTGAAAAAGATACTAACAAATGAAAGATACTCCCTGTTCATGAAATGGAATAAATAATATTACTAAAATATCCATAGTACATAAAGCCATCTATATATTCAATGCAATCTCTATAAAAATTCTAATGGCAATCTTCACAGAAATAACACAAACAATCCTAAAATATCTGCGGAATCATTAAAGATCCCTAATAGCCAATGTAATCCTCAGAAAGAAAAAAAAGACTGGAGGCCTCACACTTTGCAATTTCAAACTACATTTAACAAATCTACAGTAACCAAAATAGTAGGGTACTGGCATAAAATCAGACACATAAATCAATGGAATATAATCAAGAGCTCAGAAACAAACCCTTACATACATAGTCAATTGGAGCCATGAGTACTCAGTGGGAAAAGGAAGTTCTCATTGGTAAATATTTTGGGGAAAACTAGATAACCACAGTAGAAGAATGAATGTGGACCCCTATCTACACCACTCACAAGAATTAAAGTTGATTAAAAACTTAAAACATAAAAATTGAAAGTATAAAACTCCTAGAAGAAAACTTGAGAAAAACATAACAATGCTCTTGACAACACTGGGTTTTGGGGTTTTTTTTTTGGATATTACACTGAAAGCACAAAAATGGGCAAAAATCAAAAAGTGGGATCAAATCAAAGTAAAAAGCACTAAAATAAACTAAAAAGCACAGCAAAAGAAACAATCAACAGAATGAAAATGCAACCTAAAAAAATGGCAAAACAATTTACAGATCATAAATCTTATAAGAAGTTAATACCTAAAATACATAACACAACAACAACAACAATAAATCTGATTTTTAAAACGGGCAGAAAATCTGAATAGACATTTTTCCAAAGAGCATATACAAATGGCCTATAGGTACATGAAAAGACGCTCACTGACCATCAGGGAAATGCAAACCGAAATCAAATGAATTATCACTCCAAACCTGTTAGCTATCATCAAAAGACAAGGGATAACAAGTGCTGATGAGAAAGTGGCAAAAAAAGAGAACCCCTGTACATTCTCAGATGGGAACATAACTGGAACAGCCACTATGGAAAACACTATGGAGGTTTCTCACACAATTAAAATAGACTACCTCATGAGTCAGTTACTCTGCTTCCATGTATACATTCAAAGGCAACAAAAGCTGGACCTTGGAGAGTTAATTATCTACACACTCACGTTCACTGCAACATTACACACAATAGGCAAGGTATGGTAACAACCTAATTGTCCATCAACGGATGAAGAGAAATAAAATTATACACATTTAATGGAATGTTATTCAGCCTTAAAATAGAAGGAAATACTTCCGGTTGTGACAACACGAATGAACCTGGAGGGCATTATGATACTTAAAATTAGTCAGACACAGAAAGACAAATACTTTGCGATCTGACTTATATGCAGAATCTGAAAAAGTCAAACTCATAAAAGCAGAAAGTAAAATGGTGGTTGCCAGGCTTCAGGGGATGGGAGAACTGAGGAGATGTTGCTCAAGGGATACAATATTTTGGTTATGTAAGATGAGTAAGTTCTGGAGATATAATATATAGCTTGGTGACTATAGTGATTAATATTATATACTTGAAATTTAAAGAGTAGATCTTAAGTAGCCAAAACACACACAGAAAAGGTAACTATGAGAAGTAATGGATATGTTAATTAGCTTGATTGCAAACATTTAGCAATCTATATGAATCAAAACATCATGTTGTTATCTTAAATTTATACAATGTTTACATTTTGTTAATTATATCTCAATAAAACTGTAAACAACATTATGCTTTTCAAAAAAAGTGTAATGTTTTTAGGTATAAAAGTATAGAGAGAGACAGTAAAATTAATATTTGGAAAGAGTGCCAAAAAATGACAATTATACATATATAAGGTTTTAATACTTATGTAGAATGTAGAAGTGCTGTCAGATTATTCCATACTCATTTTTACACACCTGTCTCATGATAATAAACTACACAAAGCTGGTGAGGATGCTATGAAATAGGTACTCATATATAGTGCTGCTGGCTATATATTGTGTAGCTTCTTTAAAGTTCAAATACTTGATTCAAGATTTTCAAGTAGATTTTTTTCAAATATATTTATCACAGCAATATTTCTAACACTGAAAAATGGATCTTCCTTTGGGAAGATCCTCTGGAGGAGAAAATGGCAACCCATTCCAGTATCCTTGCCTAGGAAATCCCATGGATAGAGGAGCATGGCGGGCGACAGTCCATAAGGTTGCAAAAGAGCTGGGCATGACTTAGTGACTAAACAACAACAACTAAAAACTTACCAAAAATCAAAGCTAAAAGGCAGCAAAGTAAAATTCAAAGATATGTTTGTAAATCCATATCTCAGTCTCTTCCACTTGATGACTAGCCCTTTCTGAAAATTCAGTTAGAACATCAGAAGTCAGAAATTATGCCACTGGTTCAAAGTAAAAGCAGTATGCAAAGAACCAAACAATCCACACATCAAAGACTCAACTAAAAGTAAAAGCATCCTGCTTCATCAAATTTAGGTCTGCATATAAAATATTAAGTAAACAATCTAGTTAGAGTGGAGAATATAGAAATCAAATATATTGTAGAAAGGACAGTAATATTTCTATTAAATATGCATAAAAACAAACTATCAGAACTATCCATATGTGGATAATCAAATGATGCTTTATAATATTTTACACATTAAGTATCTAAATTGTATAAGGTAATCTTTGTTTAATGTGTCTTGTAAGTGGTAATAAAACCAAAATAAATCCACATGATGGGCATATATAAACCACAAATAAGGAAAAGAACCAATAATACCTATAATTCTGCAAAAGGAAAGGGAGCACCCACTACTAAAGTATACTTGGTAAAATAGCCTGACTAGGATTTCTAATCTAAAATCAAACATGAGATAGATATTTAATAAACATTTTTGAACAACAGATTGGAAACCTCAGCGTTAACAGATGTCTTAGTTAAGGAAGCCAAAATTAATTCAAATATATGTTCTCACTACTTCCTAATGCCTACCACCATGTATCCTATTAGGTTTGCTACAAGACTCTCTTGGGAGCTTCTCTGGTGACTCAGCAGTATAGAATCCGCCTGCGATACAGAAAGACGCAGGAGACACGGGTCGATCCCTGGGTGGGAAAGATCCTCTGGAGGAGGGCACGGCAACCCACTCCAATATTCTTGCCTGGAGAATCCCATGGACAGAAGAGCCTGTCCAGCCTCTGACTCCAGGATCGCAGAGAGTCAGACACGGCTGAAGCAACAGGGCAAGAACACAAGCATCAGTGAACCAAAGACAAAGACCTTGCTCAAAGAGATTAGAGTTACTCAGTGGGCACATAGGCATGACAAAATATAGAGTATCTACAGAAAAATTATAAACAGGGTTCAACAAGATGAGACAGATTACCCTCAGGAAACACAAAGTTTCACTTATTCTGAGAATTAAAAATACTTCGAAAAGCAAAGCGACGAGAGAAATCCTCTCCTAGCAAGGTGAAATCTCCATGGCATAGGAAAGCTCTTTCTACGCGTTTTGTCGCTTCCTCTACCTCACTGGCTGAAGCCACTTAACTGTTCTGAAGAACCTTTAGACTGAAAAAGAATTATGGACACCTTCTTCTACCATTTCAAATATTCACCAAAGAGATCCTCTTAGAGCCTATCATGTTCTGAATAAAGATATGCTTCTTTAGCAAAGGCAGCTGTAAGTACAGTTATTAATATGTACTGCTATTTTTGGTTTAATAGGTTAATCTTGCTATACCAATTATGATGGTGGGCATTCTGCTAAAACGGTAGTTACTTCATTATTTCCTAATGAAGCCAATTTATAACCCCAATGGCAAATGGGTACATGGTCACAGAAATAAGGCTGTACTTCTTCCTCAATACAATTCACAATTCCAAAGCTACTTCCTCCTGCTGCTGCTGCTGCTAAGTCACTTCAGTGTCCGACTCTGTGCAACCCCATAGATGGCAGCCCACCAGGCTCCCCCATCCCTGGGGTTCTCCAGGCAAGAACACTGGAGTGGGTTGCCATTTCCTTCTCTAATGCATGAAAGTGAAAAGCAAAAGGGAAGTCACTCAGTCGTGTCTGACTCTTTGTGACCCCATGGACCGCAGCCTACTAGGCTCCTCCATCTATGGGATTTTCCAGGCAAGAGTACTGGAGTGGGTTGCCATTGCCTTCTCCAATCTCCATGAGTTTCAGTTCAGTTCAGTTCAGTTCAGTCCCTCAATCTGCAGCACGCCAGGCCTCCCTGTCCATCACCAACTCCCGGAGTTCACTCAAACTAGAGTACTGGAGTGGGGTGCCATCACCTTCTCCGAAGCTACTTCCTACTTCACAACTATCCATATGCACAACTGGAAGATTATCTCATTTTATCTTTTTATAATACTTTTTACCTCCATTAATTTGCTCACTCTTGAACCATATCTTCAAATATAAAGTGAAATGTTGACATCTTTATCATAAGTACTGCATTTAACTGCTTTTTAACTACTAAATTTTTAAAAAATTATTGAATACTACAAAGATAACAGTATATGTTATAATAAATATTCATGTTTGTATGGGCTTTCCTAGTGGCTCAGACGGTAAAGCGTCTGTCTACAACGCAGGAGACCTGGGTTCGATCCCTGGGTTGGGAAGATCCCCTGGAGAAGGAAATGGCAGCCCACTCCAGTATTCTTGCCTGGAAAATCCCATGGACCGCGGAGCCTGGTAGGTTACCGTCCAGGGGGTCACAAAGAGTCGGACAAGACTGAGAGACTTCACTTCACTTCACTTCATTTCATGTTTATATAAGTTAAAATTCAAATTCTAAAATAGCAAGAATTTTATTAACACATATATATATACTTGATAATTTTTCAAGTAATAATGTTCATTTAAAATTCCAAGAGTCATTTTGTTGGTAAAATTATCACTTTCAAGATATTTCAAAAAATCCATTTTTCAAATTAGTACCTATAGAAACTCATTTTAATCCAAAGTGTGAGATGATAATTTGGGATCATTTGTTGTCTTTCATATGCTATCATAAATCAGATTATTTTATGACCTCAATGTGAAACTCAGAGAGTTCACTATTTTTCCATTTCAACCAGAAGTTATTTACTTTAAACCTTACTGATTCTTAAGCACAGATTTAGATACCAGCTTTCACATGTTAGGTGCATTTCTTCTCTGGTGAAAATAAACATATCTGAATATTAAAGGAAAATATAAATAATATTATCTTTGCTATGCAAATTAGAAATGCCTTTGGGATAAAACAAGGCCTCCAGGTATTTTAAAATAAGCAGATGCAGAAGTGTATTTCATGTTCATTTTACTTCTTAACTACTTTAAATGCTATTGATCTCAGCATTGTTTATATATAATTATATCTAGCTCATTTTCCTTTGAAACATTTATTTTTGATGATAACATGA
Organism: Ovis canadensis; assembly: GCF_042477335.2. Classification (NCBI taxonomy): domain Eukaryota; kingdom Metazoa; phylum Chordata; class Mammalia; order Artiodactyla; family Bovidae; genus Ovis; species Ovis canadensis. The sequence continues at coordinate 86,095,803 of NC_091246.1, read as the reverse complement.
AAATTTACAAAAGACACTGAAAAGAATAAGAAAGCCTTTATCAATGCTACTGAGTGGCCAAATATTTATGTCATGGTCTCATGTGAACATTTTAAAGTTACCATAATTGTTTATATTTTCTAATGCTTGAGATTTTATTTGAACATTTACCTGTCTTTTCTTAATTTTTTAAAAAGAAGCAACATTTGTTTAAAAAGTAATTTTTATTGCTATAAGTTTTCAAAAGTTTAATATATAGTAAAGTACATTCAGAAAATTAAGATCATGGCATCGGTCCCATCACTTCATGGCAAATAGATGTGGAAACAGTGGCTGACTTTATTTTCCTGGGCTCCAAAATCACTGTGGATGGTGACTGCAGCCATGAAATTAAAAGACACTTACTCCTTGGAAGGAAAGTTATGATCAACCTAGACAGCATATTAAAAAGCAGAGACATTAATTGCCAACAAAGGTCCGTCTAGTCAAGGCTATGGTTTTTCCAGTAGTCATGTATGGATGTGAGTTGGACTATAAAGAAACCTGAGTGCCGAAAAACTGATGCTTTTGAACTGTGGCATTGGGGAAGACTCTTGAGAGTCCCTTGGACTGCAAGGAGATCCAGCCAGTCCATCCTAAAGGAGATCAGTCCTGGGTGTTCATAGGCGGAACTGATGTTGAAGCTGAAACTCCAATACTTTGGCAACCTGATGCAGAGAGCTGACTCATTAGAAAAGACCCTGATGCTGGGAAAGATTGAGGACAGGAGGAGAAGGGGACAATGGAGGATGTGATGGTTGGATGGCATCACCGACACAATGGACATGGGTCTGGGTAGATTCCGGGGGCTGGTGATGGACAGGGAGGCCTGGCATGCTGCGATTCATGGGGGATCACAAACAGTCGGATACGACTGAGCAACTGAACTGAACTGAAAGTACTACAATCCTACTCAATGAATTTTTGTCATCACCTCTATTGATCCAATTTATATTCTCCTAAGTTACCTTATAAAACTATAAATTTATTAAAAGAATGAAGATTTCTCAGTGATATTTCCAAACGACAGACTGGTTATACCTGCCATTCATAGGAAAAACACAGCTTAGATTTACAGATGTTTTTAAAACTTTTTGATTTGTTTACTAATTATAAATTTATTATATAACTCCCCTAAACAAACAAACAAAAAATCTAAATGATAATTCCCAGTGGCAGTACTTGAAAACCTACTCTTCTTTTTTTTAATTTATTTATTTTAATTGGAGGCTAATTACTTTACAATATTGTAGTGGTTTTTGCTGTACATTGATTGATATGAATCAGCCATGGGTGTACATGTGTTCCCCATCCTGAACCCCTCTCCCACCTTCCTCCCCATCCCATCCCTCAGGGTCATCCCAGTGCACCAGCCCTGAGCACCCTGTCTCATGCATCAAACCTGGACTGCTGATCTATTTCACATATGGTAATATACATGTTTCTATGCTCTTCTCTCAAATCATCCCACCCTCGCCTTCTCCCACAGAGTCCCAAAGTCTGTTCTTTATATCCGTGTTGCTTTTGCTATCTCGTATACAGGGTTATCATTACCATCTTTCTAAATTCCATATATATGCCTTAATATACTGTATCGGTGTTTTTGTTTCTGACTCACTTCACTCCGTATAACAGGTTCCAGTTTCATCCACCTCATTAGAATTAATTCTAATGCATTCTTTTTAATAGCTGAGTAATATTCCATTGTGTATATGTACCACAGCTTTCTTATTTGACAGCCTACTCTTAACTGCTAGAACTCTAGGATACAACAGCCTGCACACAGATGAAGACAAGTTAGTCTGAAGACAAAGACCCCCAAGTAATAGTTAATGACCTATTTCACTTGACTTTATGAGTAACTACATCAACTTTATAGATGTTGAATGTATTCCAGTTGGGACCCTCCCATTTTAATTCTGGAGAAGGAAATGGCAACCCACTCCAGTGTTCTTGCCTGGAGAATCCCAGGGACGGGGGAGCCTGGTGGGCTCCCTCTATGGGGTCGCACAGAGTCAGACACGACTGAAGCAACTTAGCAGCAGCAGCAGCAGCAGCAACATTTTAATTCACTTAATTATGTTCAACTGAATAAACACGCTAGAGCAGATATCACAAACAGGCTCTCTCACCTGTGCAAACGCATAGCAGAGGGCTGACCAGAATGCTATTTTAATTCAGAACTCAATAGGAAAGAGAGTTGTGAACACTCAGTAAAGACTAAAATGAAACAGAAGGTGAAGGAGGAGGATACAACACTCTCCCGCAGGGTAAAATCATCACTTATTAAACTGTTTAAGCCCCACTTTGAACACTGGGTTCCAACAACATCAGTACTGCTGCTTCTGCTGCTAAGTCGCATCAGTCGTGTCCAACTCTGTGCGACCCCAGGGACAGCAGCCCACCATGCTCCTCTGTCCCTGCAATACTCCAGGCAAGAATACTGGAGTGGGTTGCCATTTCCTTCTCCAGCACTATTAACTCCCAAATATAGTGTCAAAATATAAGATTTAAAAAACATAATCATCTTCCACTCCTAGAAAAAATAACTACAATGTACTTTTTCCTTCTGTCTCCCTCAAAACACAACCAAAACTAGTGGTTGTTATATATAAAATAAACAGGAAAACTCCAATGGTATGGGGGGCAAAAGACAGACTATCTACGAATCTTGAAAGAAAGGTTGTTAAGAAACAACACAGTGATAAGAAAATTATGACTTTCTTTTTGTCTCATATTTCCCAGACCTGGAGCAAAAAATGTCAATGACCTAATGCAGTATAAATGGTGCAATGAGCGCAGTAAGAAAACTTGAGTCGCTCAGTTGTGTCTGACTCTTTGAGACCCCTTGGACTGTAGCCTACCAGGCTCCTCTGTCCATGGGATTTTCCAGGCAAGAGTACCAGAGTGGGTTGCCATTTTCTTCTCCAGGGGATCTTCCCGATCCAGGGATCAAACCTGGGTCTCCCGCATTGTAAACAGATGCTTTACCATCTGGGCCACCAGGGAAGTCAGTAAGAAAAAGTCCTAGCAAAAACAGAACAGGAAGGGGATAGCCTAATAAAAAAGAAAACATTTATACAATAACCACTCTACCCCAGTCTATCATTCTCCACAAAAAAAAAAAAACCTTGTTTCAACTACCACCCACACCAGCAAAGGCCAACTGGGGAACCTAGACTCCAATCCTTGCAAAAATGTAGTAAGACTCCCCACATCCCTTTCCCTACTGGGGCAGTAGAGAGTCAGAGTGCTGGACCTTCACCACTGCCCAACAAAGGCTCCTGTCCCACCATGTCTGAGTGGAAGCCACACGAGGAACCCTAAAGAGGCACTACTGCTCCTCCCAAACAGAATATGTCAGTGGAGTCATAGGAGAGAGCGGTAAAACCCAAGCCAATCCAGCAGTAATGAGAAGCCCTCCCCACTCCTCAAGCGTCAACATGAATCAAGACAGGAACCTGAACTTCTAACCTCTCCTGGCAGTAGAAAAGAAACACCACTTCTTCCCCTGGTGGAGTGATTTCAGAGAAAGCAAACTTAACAAAAGGTTTACAAGACACATAGCCCATCATATCTGAATGACTAGCTGTAATTAAATCACTCATCATACCAAGAACCAAGAATATATAAAACTGAATAAAAAGCAATCAATAAAAGTTAAAAGCAAAATGACAGAAATGTTAGAATTATTCAACAATTTTAAAGCAGACATAATAAAAATGGCTTAACAAGCAATTATAAAGACAGAAGAAAGAAACTAGAAGCCTCAGCAAAGTCGTAAGTCTCAGCAAAGAGAAAGAAGATACAAAGAAGAACCAAATGAAAATTTCAGAAGTGGTAAGTATAAAAATCAAAATAAACAACTCAGTGGATGATGGACTCAATAACTTTCTGTAGAGAACAGAGTAAGAATCAGTGAACCACAGAGAGTACAATACAAACAAAAACTACTAGTTCTCACTTCTGCTGAAGACATTAACTTTTATTTTTCCTCTATAAAAATTTCTAGAAATCCTCCGACAAACCACAACTATAAATCTTGAAAAAATCTTTAAGTTTCCCCGCATATTTTCAAAGACTATTCCCCAAACTTTATGACACAAAAAGGAGAACATGAGCAAAAACCAATTTCATTACAATTCCAAAGAAAGGCAATGCCAAAGAATGTTCAAACTATCTCATTTGCACATGCAAATGTGCAACTGCACTCATTTCACATGCTAGTAAGGTTATGCTCAAAATCCTTGAAGCTAGGCTGCAGCAGTACATGAACTAAGAACTTCCAGATATACAAGATGGGTTTAGAAAAGGCAAAGGAACCAGAGATCAAATTACCAACATTCATTAGATCATAGAAAAAGCAAGGGAATTCCAGAAAAACATCTACTTCTGCTTCACTGACTATCCAAAAGCCTTTGACTGTGTGGATCACAACAAACTGCAGAAAATACTTAAAGAGATGGGAATACCAGACCACCTTACCTGTATCCTAAGAAACCTATATGCAGGTCAAGAAACAACAGTTAGAAATGGACATGAAACAAAGGACTGGTTCAAAATTGAGAAAGGAGTATGACAAAGCTGTACACTGTCACTCTGGTTATTTAAATTATATGCAGCATGCTGCTGCTACTGTTAAGTCACTTCAGTCGTGTTCAACTCTGTGCGACCCCATAGACGACAGCCCACCACGCTCCGCCATCCCTGGGATTCTCCAGGCAAGAACACTGGAGTGGGTTGCCATTTCCTTCTCCAATGCATGAAAGTGAAAAGTGAAAGTGAGGTCGCTCGGTCGTGTCCGACTCTTCGCGACCCCTTGGACTAGAGCCTACCAGGCTCCTCCATCCATGGGATTTTCCAGGCAAGAGTACTGGAGTCGGATGCCATCGCCTTCTCCAAATATGCAGCATAGATCATACGAAATGCTGGGCTGGATGAAGTTCAGGCTGGAATCCAGATTGCCAGGAGAAATATCAACAACCCCAAATCTGCCGATGATACCACTCTAATGGCAGAAAGTGAAGAGGAACTAAAGAGCCTCTTGATGAGGGTGGAAGAAGACAGTGAAAAAGCAGGCTCGAAAGTCAATATTCAGAAAACTAAGATCATGGCATTTGGTCCCATCACTTCAAGGGGAAAATGTAGAAGCAATGACAGATTTTCTTTTTTTGGGTTCCAAAATCACTGTCGGCAGTGACTGCAGCCATGAAATTCGAAGACACTTGCTCCTTGGAAGGAAAGCCATGATAAACCTAGACAGCGTATTCAAAAGCAAAGAAGACATCACTTTGCTGACAAAGGTCCATATAGTCAAAGCTATGGTTTTTCCAACAGCCATATAGGGGTGTTAACCATAAAGTAGGCTGAATGCCAAAGAATTGATGCTTTCAAATTGTGGTGCTGCAGGAGACTCTTGAAAGTCCCTTGGACATCAAGGAGATTAAACCAGTCAATCTTCAAGGAAATCAACCCTGAATATTCACTGGAAAGATGGATGCTAAAGCTGAAGCTCCAATACTTTGGCCACCTGATGCAATGAGACAACTCACTGGAAAAAACCCTGATGCTGGGAAAGACTGAAAGCAAAAGGCAAAGAGGGCAGCAGAGGATAAGATGGTTGGATAGTATCACTGACTCAATGGACATGAATCTAAGCAAACTCCAGGAGATAGGGAATGACAGGGAAGCCTGGCATTCTGCAGTCCATGGCGTCATAAACAACAACAACAATGTTGGAGGCTTTAATGTAAAAACTTGTTACATCAAATATCTTATTAAGGACTGTATGTACATTTATAAATAGAATTATAAATAAACTAAAAGTTCTAGAGTTTTATGTATGACATACTATGTATTTTATTACATTCAGACTTTTCTAAATAAAATTCTTCACTCTTAAGTTTTAAAAGTTTAGTCAATTTTAAATAATATTCAGAAAATAAAAAGAACAGTGCATGTACTACAGTATATAAAACAGATAACCAACCAGGACCTACCATATAGCACAGGGAACTATACTCATTATTTTGTAATAACCTACAAGGAAAAAAGAATCTGAAAAAGAACATATATATAATGGAATCACTGTGCTGTATGCCTGAAACTAACATGACATTATAAGTCAACTATTTTTAATAAGATAAAATAAAAAGAACAGTGATTTAAAAACCTTAGTCAGTCATATCTGTTATAATTATGAAAAGCATTTAGTTTAAAGGCATTAAACATATCAAGTATTTGCAATTATTTTATTTAAGTACTTCATAACACTCTAGCTAACACCCATGATATATTTCATTCATTTGGGATTCTTAAAACACCCATGGATTTTTTGACCTATTGGCATAGCGAATGATAGCAAAGAAAACTATCCTTAGTTATCTCCAACTAGAAACCAAAAAAGAGAAGAAATCAAAAAAGGGTAGTTTGATATGCATTTTACAAAATGTTAAAACAACAACTATTGCTTCAAAATTTTCAAAAGAAAAAGAATCAAGTTTTAAAATAAGGCAACCCCAAGATCTCAATGGCTTAGCACGTACCTAAACCCCGTTACTTCTCCTTCACATTATTCTGGCAAAAGTTAGAAAAGGATTCAAGAGGAAGAATGCTCTGATCTACTGAGTCACTGAGAGACTTAGGCTTCCTGAGTATATTTTTGGGGTGTGCTGAGTCCTGAAAATCCTCTCCATTCAGCTGGCAGATGAGATAAGAGAGCTTGTAGAAAGAAGAGCGCCTCAAAGTGACTATATTGTGCCAGGCCTAAAGGTGGTACAGGCATACCTCAGAGATATTACAGGTTTGTATCCAACAGTGCAATAAAGCAAACATCACAATAAAGTAAGCCCCGTGGCTTTCTTTTCTTTTTTTGGTTCCCCTGTACATATAAAAGTTATGTTTTAACTATATTGTAGTCTATTCATTATAAAATATTATGTCAAAATGTACATAATTTAACAACATTTATTGCTAAAAATACTAACCTAACCATCACCTGAGCTTTCAATGTGTCGCTGCAATCTTCTTCCTGGTGGTGGGTCTTGCCTCAATATTGATGTCTGCTAACTAATCAAGGTGGTGGTTGCTGAAGGTTGGGTGGTTGTATCAATTCCTTAAAATAAGATGACAATGAAGCTTGCTCAATGGATCAACTCTTCCTTTCATGAAAGATTTCTCTGAAGCATACAATGCTGTTTGACAGCATTTTACCCATAATAGAACTTCTTTCAAAGCTGGAGCCAATTCTCTCAAACCCTGCTGCTGCTGCTTTATCAACTAAGTTTATACAATTCTTTCCATAAGTTTTTCAATTGAACCAGATTCATCAGAGGAATCACAATGGCAGCTATAGCCTTACAAAATGTACTTCTTCAAATGTAAGACTTGAGGATCAAAATTTCTTCTTAATCTATGATTTTCAGAATGAATGTTGTGTATCACGCATGAAAATAACATTAATCACACTGCACAACTCTATCAGAACTCTTGGGTAACGGGGTCAATGTCATTAAGCAGAAATATTTTAAATCTTTTTTTCTAAACATTTGGTCTCAACAGTGGGCTTAAAACATTTAGTAAACCATGTTGTAGGCAGATGTGCTATCATCCAGACTTTAGATCTAGCATAACTCAGTAGAATCCATAATTCTTACGGATTTTGAAATGGTAAATGAGCACTTTTTGCCTTTTATACAGTTCTCAAGGCATGAGGTTCTCACACCAAGTATACTGGGGTGGTTTGCTATTCCCTCCTCCAACGGACCATGTTTTGTCAGAACTCTCTAATATGACCCATCCATCTTGGGTGGCCCTGTACTGCATGGTTCACAGCTTCACTGAGTTAAACAAGCCTCTGCCACGACAATGCAGTTATCCTTGGCTGGACAGCATCACCAATGCAATCACATGAACTCGGGCAAACTCCAGGAGATGGTGACGGAGAGGGAGGCCTGGCATGCAACAATTCATGCGGTCGCAGAGTTGGACATGACTGGGTGACTGAACAATAAAGGTGTACTGGCTTCAAATTAAAGCCACCAGCTACATTAGCCCCTAACAAGAGTCAGCCTGTCCTTTGAAGCTTTGAATCAGGCTGTTGATTTCCCTTCTTGAGCTATCAAAATCCTAGATGGCATCTTCTTCCAATAGAAAGCTGTTTCATCCACACTGAAAATCCCTTGCTTAGCTAGATCTTCCATAACTTGCTGCAGCTTCTACATCAGCACTTGCTGTTTCACCTTACTCTTGCATGTGCTGGAAGTGGCTTCCTCCTTTAAACTCGATGAACCAGCTGCTACTAGCTTCAAACTTTTCTCCTGTAGTTTCATTACCTCTCTCAACCTTCACAGAATTGAAGTGAGTTAGGGCCTTGATCTGCATTAGAATTTGGTCTAAGAGAATGTTGTGGCTGGTTGTGATGTTCTATACAGACCACTAAAACTTTCTCTATCTCAGCAATAAGGCTGCTTTGCTTTGTCATTCATACATTCACTGGAGTAGCATTTTAACTGACTTCAAGAATTCTGCTTTGACAAGTTGGCTAACTAGCACAAGAGGCCTAGCTTTAGAACTATTTCAATTTTCAACATGTCTTCCTCACTGAGCTTATCATTTCTAGTTTTTGATTTAAAGTGAGAGAACTGGAACTCTTCCTTTCATTTAAACAGAAGCCACTGTAAGGTTTTTAATGGGCCTAATTCCAAAACTGTTGTGTCTCAAGGAATACAGAGGCCCAAGGGGAAGAAAGGCAGGGAACTGCCAGTCAAAGGGATAGTCAGAACACATACGTGTGTGCGCACAAAGTCACTTCAGTCTTGTCCGACTCTGTGTGACCCTATGGACTGCAGCCCGCCAGGCTCCTCTATCCATGAGATTCTCCAGGCAAGAGTACTGCAGTGGGTTGCCAGCTCCTCATCCAGGGGATCTTCCCGACCCAGGGACCGAACCCGAGTCTGTTACAACTCCTGTATTGGCAGGTGGGTTCTTTATCACAAGTGCACCTGGGAAGTCCAGTAAGAACACATATATCATTTATCAATTACATTCACCATCTTATGCACAGTTTTTGGTACCCCAAAACAATTGTAATAGTAACACTGAAGATCACTGATCACACATCACCATAACAAATATGAGCAAATGCTATAGTCAAAATGCTGCCAATAGACTTGCTGGACACAGAGTTGCCACAAACCTTCAACTGGTAAAAAATGAAGTATCTGTAAGTGCAATAAAACAAGATATGCCAGTATATACCCCCACACACACAGCCAACTCACCAGAACTCAGTCAAAATATCATACCTAAAGGCAAGGGAAATTGAGAAATACAGTCTTCCTGGATGCCCCAAAAAAGAGTACAGATGCTGGTTTGCACCAGCAGTCTCTGCCACAACAGTATCAGAACTTTATTAGAAGTCTGAAGAAATGAAATAATTATATATGAACTATTTTAAATACAGTTTGATATTCCTTATATTGCAGACACAAGCATGGTTTGGCCACAATTCTATGCACCAATAGGTTATATTTGCCCTGTTCATCACTGTATTCACAGTGCTTGGTACACTGCTGAGTCTTTCCCAAACATCCCATAAATATGTGATGCTAAATCAGTCAATTAATCAATAGAAAGAAACCATGTTAAAATTATAATATTCAGTATCCGTTAATTAACAATTTTCTAAATAACAGTGAAGCAGAATCACTATATTTCTATATAAAGAAAATAAGAGCTGGTTTTCAGGGTAACTATCTCTAACAAGGGACAACGTATTTTAAGTTGTACACTTTCAAGTTGGAAGGGTTATTCAAAGCTCATCTAAGAAAAGCAAAAATGGCCTAGCCTTTTTTTCTCTTCTAATAAAAGCATAAATTAGACCTTCTAAATAGTTTTATTTTTAGCTTCAAGTCATATACCCAGAGTGAGAGGCATTTTCAGTGATTCAAAGTATGTACCAGGAACTATCTAAAACAATCAAAAGAGATCCTGGGTATTTATTTATAAGGCTGCCAACATACTCCATCCATTTTAGGATTACTCAAGAGTCTAAATGGAGAAGGCAGTGGCACCCCACTCCAGTACTCTTGCTTGGAAAATCCCATGGATGGAGGAGCCTGGTGGGCTGTAGTCCATGGAGTCGCTAAGAGTCAGACACAACTGAGCGACTTCACTTTCACTTTTCACTTTTATGCACTGGAGAAGGAAATGGCAATCCACTCCAGTATTCTTGTCTGGAGGCTCCCAGGAACAGGGGAGCCTGGTGGGCTGCTGTCTATGGGGTCACACAGAGTCGGACACGACTGAAGCGACTTAGCAGCAGCAGCAGCAGCAGCAAGAGTCTAAAACTATTCAAAGTCAATGTAAAAACGGGTTGCCAGACTATCAGTGAACAAACTTTCCAAAATTTCTTACTCTCATAGTTTGTGGCTGAAACTGATCTGGTCTCCTGGTAAGACTATTGCCCTAATTAGAACCAACAAAAAACCTCAGAACTGATACCCCGCCTTACCACACTTCATGTCCCCAGTCATAATCATTATTCAAGAAGGTTTTAAACCACTCAGGTTTCAAATAAATAAACCAAAACAGGAAAAAGGTGTTTATAACAAATGGCTCACAGAATATAACAAAATAAACATTTGTGGTTAATAAATGATGCTTACTTAATATAGGATATTTATTCAAGTAACGTAAGAATTTTCAAAATAAGAGGCTTCAAAATCTGCTATACTTATATAAACAAATTTCAAATTAACAGATCAGTACATTCGGAATCAGAATGGTCACATATTTTTATCTATTTTTAACCAATTTGTATACGTTACATTTTCACTCAAACATAGTAATTTAAATAATAAAAAGACATAAAAAACAAACAAAAAACAGTACTTCTCGACATTCATTAATGTCTTCCTTAATTGATATACACTTTTGCAATTTCTTTTCGTTGCTAAAATTCCTTTAATAAAATGAGGATCTGTCTGTTTCTCCTCATGTACTTCATATTAAAATTTTTTTATTGTGGTAAGAAAATGTAATATTAAATCTATCCTCTTGGATTTTAAGTGTACAATACAGTATTGTTAAATACAGCTATAATACTATACAGGAGATCTCTAGAACTTGTCTTGCATAACTGAAACTAAATACACACTGAACAAGACCTCCCCCACTTCTGCCTCTCCAACGGACCTCCCTCCCCAAAAATAGTTCTACCCTCTGTTTCTACCAGTTTGATTATCATAGATACTTCATGTAAGTGGAGTCATGGGGTATTTGTCCTTCTGAGATCAACCCTGGGTGTTCTTTGAAAGGAATGATGCTAAAGCTGAAGCTCCAGTACTTTGGCCACCTCATGCGCAGAGTTGACTCATTGGAAAAGACTCTGATGCTGGGAGGGATTGGGGGCAGGAGAAGGGGACGACCAAGGATGAGATGGCTGGATGGCATCATGGACTTGATGGACCTGATTCTGAGTGAACTCCGGGAGATGGTGATGGACAGGGAGGCCTGGCGTGCTGCGATTCATGGGGTCACAAAGAGTCGGACACGACTGAGCGACTGAACTGAACTGAACTGAACTATCTTATTTTACTCAGCATAATGTTCTCCACGTTCATCCATGTTGTTATTGCAAGATTTCCTTCTCTTTTTAAAGCTTAGTAATCTCCCACTGCATATATAAATATATATACACATACATACACACATACAAACACACACACATACACACACACACACACACATATATATAAAATCACATTTTTATTTATCTATTCATCTATCAATGAACATTTGTATTGGTTCCAGATCTTGCTACTGTGAATAATGCTGCAATGAACATTAAAGTACAGATATCTGTCTGAGATCACGCTTTCATTCCCTTCAGGTATATATACAGAAGTGGGATTGATGAATCACATTAGTTCTAATTTTTTCAGAAAATTTTTCAAAGAAGTCATTTCCAAGATCAACGTCATAAAGCTTTCCTTTATGTTTTCTTCCACAGGTCTTACAGTTTCAGGTCTTAAATTTAAATCCTTAATTCATTTTGAGTTGATTTTAATTCACTCTATGTTGAAATATAATGCCCCCACCTTTGTTCTTCTTGCTCAAGCTTGCTGTGGATATCTGGGCTCGTTTTTGGTTCTGCATGAACTTTAGCATTGTCCTATTGTGAAAAGTAAAAGTACATTGGGATTTTGAAAGGGACTGCATTAAACCTGTAGATTGCTGAGTATTACGTGAACTGCTAACTTCCAGATGTTCAAACTGGTTTTAGAAAAGGCAGAAAAACCAGAGATCAAATTGCCAACATTGGCTGGATCATCGAAAAAGCAAGAGAGTTCCAAAAAAACATCTATTTCTGCTTTATTGACTATGCCAAAGCCTTTGACTGTATGGATCACAGTAAATTGTGGAAAATTCTGAAAGAGATGGGAATACCAGACCACCTGACCTGCCTCTTGAGTAACCTATATGCAGGTCAGGAAGCAACAGTTAGAACTGGACATGGAACAACAGACTGGTTCCACATAGGAAAAGGAGTACATTAAGGCTGTATATTGTCAACCTGCTTATTTAACTTATATGCAGAGTACATCATGAGAAACGCTGGGCTGGAAGAAGCACAAGCTGAAATCAAGGTTGCTGGGAGAAATATCAATAACCTCAGATATGCAGATGACACCACCCTTATGGCAGAAACTGAAGGGGAACTAAAAAGCCTCTTGATGAAAGTAAAAGAGGAGAGTGAAAAAGTTGGCTTAAAGCTCAACATTCAGAAAACGAAGTTCATGGTATCTGGCCCCATTACTTCATGGCAAATAGATGGGGAAACAGTGGAAACAGTGCCAGACTTTATTTTGGGGGGCTCCAAAATCACTGCAGATGGTGATTGCATTCATGAAATTAAAAGACGCTTACTCCTTGGAAGAAAAGTTATGACCAACCTAGATAGCATATTCAAAAGCAGAGACATTACTTTGCCAATAAAGGTCTGTCTAGTCAAGGCTCCAGTTTTTTCAGTGGTCATGTATGGATGTGAGAGTTGGACTGTGAAGAAAGCTGAGCGCCGAAGAATTGATGCTTTTGAACTGTGGTGTTGGAGAAGACTCTTGAGAGTCCCTTGGACTGCAAGGAGATCCAATCAGTCCATCCTAAAGGAGATCAGTCCTGGGTGTTTTTTGGAAGGAATGATGCTAAAGCTGAAACTCCAATACTTTGGCCACCTAATGGGAAGAGTTGACTCATTGGAAAAGACTCTGATGCTGGGAGGGATTGGGGGAAGGAGGAGAAGGGGACGACAGAGGATGAGATGGCTGGATGACATCACCGACTCAATGGACATGAGTCTCAGTGAACTCCGGGAGTTGGTGATGGACAGGGAGGCCTGGCATGCTGTGGTTCATGTGGTTGCAGAGACTCGGACACGACTGAGCGACTGAACTGAACTGAACAGAATAGATATTTAAACAATATTAAGTTTTCTCAACTATGAATACTCTATGCACCCAGGATGTTGTTTCATTTATTCGTGTTTTAAATTTCATTCACTGATATTTCAGTGTACAAGTCTTTTATCTCCTCTGTTATTATGTTCATCCGTAAGTTATTCTTCCTGACAATGTTATGAAGATATTTTAAAGATATTATAAAGATATTTTAAGGACAGCTGATTTAAGATTGTCCTTTGCTAGTATATAGAAGCACAACTGATTTTTGTATATTGATTTTGTATACTGTAACACTATAAAATTTGTTTATTCTAATAGTTTTTTGTGGAATCATTAGGGTTTTCTACAGGTAGATATGTCATCTCTTTCCAATTTGATGCCATTCATTTCTTTTGCTTGCCTAATTCCTCTGGCTAGGAATTCCAATATTGTGTTGAACAGAATAGGTAGAGACTAGGCATCTTTGCCTTGTTCTGCTCTTAAAGGAAAAGCTCTCAGCTTTTCATTATTAAATAGTATTTGTTAGTTGTGGGATTTTCACATATGGTCTTTATTATGATGAGGTAAATTCCACCTATAACTAGTTTGTTGAAAGATTTTTATGTAATTCAATGAAACATTGGATTTTGTCAAATGGTTCTTCAGCATTGAGATGATCATATAATTTTTATACTTCATTGTGTTTCCGTAGTGTGTTACATTTATTGATTTGTGTAAGTCAAACCAGCCTTAAACACCTCAGGAATGAATCCTACTTGATTGTGATGTATGATCCTTAAAAGTACTGTTCAATTCAGGTTGCTATCATAGTTGCTATAATAGTATTTTGTTGAGGATTTTAACATCTATTTCTATCAGGGATATTGCTCTGCAGTTTTCTTATTTGTCTTTTCTAGCTTTGATATCAGGGTAATGCTGGCCTCATAAAATGAGTTTAGACATGTTTACTCAGCTTCAATGCTTTTGGATGCATTTAAGAAATGTTAATACATCTTTAAGTATTAGGCAAAAGTCACCAATGAAGCCATCTGTTTCTACAGTTTCCTTTGCTTGATAGTTTTTGCTTACTGATTCAATCTCTTTACTAATAGGGTTCTCACTCTTTTTATTTCTTCAGAATTCAGTTTTTGTAGGTTGTCTATTTCTATGAATTTATATGCTTCTTCCAAGTTATCCTATTTGTTGGCATAAATTTGTTCATAATAGTGTCTCAGAATTCTTTGTATTTGTGGGATCAGTCGTAATGCTGCTTCTTTCATCTCTGGTTTTACTTAAGCCTTTTTTTCTTAATTAGTCTAGCTAAAGGTTTGTCACTTTTGTTGATCTTTGCAAAAAAACAGCTCCTAGTGTCACTGATTTTTTTTCCAACTCTTAGTTTTGTTGGGCTTTCACTATTGTTTTTCTGATCTCTACTTATTCCTGTTCTATTTTTATGTCTTCCCTCCTGCTTACCCTGGGCTCTTTACTCATCCATTCCAAGTTCCATGGGGTGTAAAGTAGGTTCTATTTTTTTTTTTTTGATCCTCATTTTTTAATGTATATTTTTTATCAATGTGAAATTCCTTCTTAATACTGCTTTTGCTGCATCTCATTTCATTTGTCTCAGATTTCTTACTTCCCTTTAATTTGTTAAGTCATTGGTTCTTTAAGAATGTGTTATCTAATTTTTACATCTTTGTGTCTTTTCCAGTTTTCTGTTATTTATTTCCAGTTTCATTCCACTGTCATTGGAAAAGATCCAGATACGACTTAAATTTTCTTACATTTGTTAATACTTGTTTTGTTACCTAACATGTGATTTACCCTGAAAATATTCCATGGGCACTTGAGAAGAATGTGTATTCTGTTGTTATTGAGTGGATGTGCTATATAATTCTGTCAGTTCCCTTGGTCAATAGTGCCATTGAAGTCTACTATTTTCTTATTGATGGTCTACCTAGATACTCTCTCCATTACTGAAAGTGGGGTACTGAAGTCTCCTACTATTATTGTACTATTAGCTATTTCTCTCTTCAGATTTGTCAATGTTTCCTTTATACATTTAGGTGCTGTGATGTTAAGGGCATATCTCATTATATAATTATTTTACATTCCAGATAAATTGGATCTTTTGTCATTATATAATGACCTTTTAGTCTCTTTTGACAGTTTTGGCTTAAAATCTATTTTGTCTGATATAAATTCTATTCAACCAGTCAATCTAGGTTTTTTAATTAAAGCATTTAATGACAGTGTGGAGATTCCTTAAAAAAAACTGGAAATAGAAATGCCTTATGACCCAGCAATCCCACTTCTGAGCATACACACCAAGGAAACCAAACTTGAAAGAGACATGTGTACCCCAATGTTCATCGCAGCACTGTTTATAATAGCCAGGACATGGAAGCAACCTAGATGTCCATCAGCAGATGAATGGATAAGAAAGCTGTGGTACATATACACAATGGAGTATTACTCAGCCATTAAAAAGAATACATTTGAATCAGTTCTAATGAGGTGGATGAAACTGGAGCCTATTATACAGAGCGAAGTAAGCCAGAAAGAAAAACACCAATACAGTATCAGTTCAGTTCAGTCGCTCAGTCGTGTCCGACTCTTTGTGACCCCATGAATCGCAGCACGCCAGGCCTCCCTGTCCATCACCATCTCCCGGAGTTCACTCAGACTCACGTCCATCGAGTCAGTGATACCATCCAGCCATCTGATCCTCTGTCGTCCCCTTCTCCTCCTGCCCCTAATCCCTCCCAGCGTCAGAGTCTTTTCCAATGAGTCAACTCTTCGCATGAGGTGGCCAAAGTATTGGAGTTTCAGCTTTAGCATCATTCCCTCCAAGGAAATCCCAGGACAGATCTCCCTTAGAATGGACTGGTTGGATCTCCTTGCAGTCCAAGGGACTCTCAAGAGTCTTCTCCAACACCACAGTTCAAAAGCACCAATTCTTCAGCGCTCAGCTTTCTTCACAGTCCAACTCTCACATCCATACATGACCACTGGAAAAACCATAGCCCTGACTAGAACACATATATATGGAATTTAGAAAGATGGTAATGATAACCCTGTATGTGAGACAGCAAAAGAGACACAGATGTATGGAACAGTCTTTTGGACTCTGTGGGAGAGGGCGAGGGTGGGATGATTTGAGAGAATGGCATTGAAACATGTATAATATCATATATGACACGAATCGCCAGTCCAGGTTCGATGCAGGATACAGGATGCTTGGGGCTGGTGCACTGGGACAACCCAGAGGGATGGTACGGACAGCGAGGATGGAGGGGGGTTCAGGATGGGGAACACATGTATACCTATGGAGGATTCATGTTAATGTATGGCAAAACCAATACAATATTGTATGGTAATTAACCTCCAATTAAAATAAATAAATGTATATTTTAAAAAGCATTTAGTTCATTTATATACAAAGTAATTATTGATGGGTAAGGACTTACTACTGCCATTTTTAAAAATTGTTTTCTGTCTTATAATTCTTTTCTCTACCTTTTCTCCTCTTGATATCTTTCTTTGCAAATATTAACATTTTCTGGTGATATTCTTTGATTCTTTTCTCTTTTCCTTTTGTGTATCCTCTAGAGGTATTTTCTGTGTGATTACCAGGAGGTCAACATGAAACAACTTAAGTTATAACACTCTATTAAAGGGTGATAACAACTTAAACTTCAACCACATACAAAAGCTACATTTACTTCTCCTCATACACATTATATGTTACTGAGGTCACAGTTTGCTTTTTTATATTGTATATTCACAAATATATTTTTGTATTTATAGTTAGCTATTCTCAAGATTTTTGTCTCTTAACTCTCTTTTAGAATTAAAAGTGACTTATACATCACCATTATGGTACTGGAGTCTTCTCTGTCTATGTATTTATCATAGCAGTGAATTTTATACTATTATATGTTGCTGTTCAGTATCCTTTTGATTCAACATAAAATACATCCTTTAGCATTTTTTGTTATAGCAGTTCTAGTGGTGATGAATTGCTTTAGCTTCCATCTGGAAAAGTTTTTATCTATCATTTTTGAAGGACAGTTCTGCCAGGTATAAGATCCTTGGTTGGCAGGCTTTTTTCTTTCTAAATTTTGAATATATTATCCCACTACCTTTTGGCCTTTAAGGTCTCTCCTGATAAATGTGCTTATTGGCTAATGGGGACACCCCTGTATATGACTAGTCACTTTTCTCTAACTGCTTTCAAAATCTTTGTCTTTAACCTCTGAGAATTTGACCATACAGTTGGCCTTCAGTATTCATGGGGAAGTGGTTCCTAGAGCCCCAGACTATACTGAAATCCATGGATGCTCAAGTCCCTTATATAAAGTAGCATGGTACAGTAGGCCCTCCATATCCACACATTTCACATCTGCAGATTCAACCAACCATGGATGGAAATTTTGATCTGCAGGTAGTTGAATCTCCGAGTGTAAAAGCTTCAAATACAAAAGGCCAACTGTATATTTATTGAAAAAGTCTGGGTATGAGTGCATCTGCACATTTCAAACCCAGTTGCTGAAAGGTCAGCTACACTTTTTTTTCTGTGTAGGATTCCTTAGGTTCATCTTTTTAGGACTCCTTTGAACTTCAACAATCTGGATGTCTATTTCCCTACCCAGGTTTGGGAAGTTTAGCCCATTATTTCTTTTTTTAACTGATTTTATTTGGCAGTGTAAGGCCTTAGTTGTGGCATACAGGATATTCGTTGCATCGTGCACTATCTTTCATTATGGTGCATGAACTCTCTAGTTGTGGAGCACAGGTTTAGTTGCTCCACAGCATATAGGATATTAGTTCCCCAAACAGAGATCAAACCTGTCTCCTACGCTGCAAGGTGGATTCATAACCCCTGGACCACCAGGGAAGTCCCAGCCCATTATTTCTTTAAATAAACTTTTTGCAACATTCTTTCTTTTACTTCTGATACTCCCATAATGCTAATTAATCACTAATGTTGGTCCATTAGCCCCTTAGGCTCTCTTTACTCTTTTTCATTCTTTTTCTCTTTTTGCTTCTCTCTGACTGGCTAATTTCAAACTACTTGTCTTGAAATTTGTTGACTTTTCCATCTGCTTGATGGAATATCCTGCTGAACCCTTTTTAACTAAATCTTTCTGTATTTATTGTACTTTTCAGTTCCAAACTTTGTTCTGTGGTTATTTAGTCTTTTGTTGATATTCTCATTTTTTCCTCATGTATCATTTTCTTGATTTCCTTTCATTGTCTGTGTTCTCCTGTAACTCTCTGAGCTTTTTCAAAATGATTACTTTCAAATCATTGTCAAGCTATTCATAATTGGCCATTTCTCTAGGGGAAGTTACTAGATATTTATTTTATTCCTTTGATTGTTTAATGTTTCCCTGATTCTTCATGCTCCTCACTGCTTTGTGTTGGTAACTGTGCATTTGAAGACACAGCCACCCCTCTCTCAGGTATTATAAACTGGATTTCACAAGGAAAGACCTTCAGCAGTAAGCCCAGCCAGAGATTCTGGGAGCCTCTCAAACAGAAAGAACCTATCACTCTTCCTTTGTTTTTAGCTACCCCCATCAAAGTATGCCAGTTTCATCAGCACTCCTCCTAATATGAAACAAAAACTGGTCCCTTGGATAGTACACCATAAGGCCAGGAATGCTCCACTCCTCTCCTTCCCTTCTGGAGAAGCCTCAGTTTCTGTGCCTTCTCCCAAGCCCCAAGAGTTCTGCCAGGCAGTAGCGAGCTGCCCACGGTCGTCTTTTGCTCTTAGCTGCCCCAGGTGCCTGAGCTATGCTGGATCCATCAGCACTTTGAATGAGATGTGACACAACCTGGCCCCTCAGGCAGTGCACCAAAAGGCCAACAATATTTGATGGATATTCCACTCCCTCTTCCCCACTCCCATCGACCACAAGGAGGAAGTTGTAGGCTGAAGCAGTCTCTTGGTGCTGAGCTGTGCCTGCTTGGAGAAGAATTAATGCAGGTAAAACGAAATTGCTCTTATCTGTTTCAATGCAATGTTCCTGTTTTGTATTCATCTTGGGTACTGCAACTTAACTATAATCTAGACTTCTCATAGAGGTATTTTGATCTGCATATCATTAAGTCAGTATTTCTGGGGGGACTGTGTTTCTATTCACCATCTTGCTGATGTTGCACCTCACTTGAACTCTTCTTTGGATTTCTGACGCATAATCTTTATACTCCTTACCCATCTTCTCCCAATACGGTGATCACTTGAAGCCAATGGTCAGGAAGAGATTGAAGCATATTTTATTTTGTGTGTGTTACAGGGCTTATACCCCTTGCTATATAAACTCTTGCTATTTGCCATCTAAAATACAAAAACCAATAGATTTCAATAACATAATATCCTCCCCATCCAAGCTTTCACTATCTATACTCAGAAAGTGAAAGTTTGGATAGCAAAAAGTAATTATATGTACGTTACTCGTGATTTCCAGTCCCTCATCCTCTCATCAAACAGAAGAGGTGCTCTGCTCATCATGCAGTAATGAGGGTCATTCTCCCAGAGAAAGACATATGCAGCCTTGCCAGACTGTTCCATGCAGCCCAGAGTGAAGAGGACAGTGCACAGAGTACCTGCACATTTACCTGGGATTCCCTCTCTGAATTTCCCCCAAAGTAGACTACTCAAGCACCTCTGAGGGGGTATGCTGACTTATCCTTATTACGCCACTTTTGGTTCCATCAACAGTAATTGTTCATATTAATAATACATTCATATTACTCCTATACAAAATAATTCTTGTTCACAGTTGAGCAATACAGTGTACAATAATTTCCTTTCATATATGTTTGTTCTTAGTGGAATTAAGAAATGTCACTCTGTTACCAATGACTTTATCCTTTAGCTGACTCAATTAATGTCACAGTGAAGATATGTACGTCATCTCAATGTAGAATTTTTCACTTAATGCCAACTGTTAGAGACAAGCAAAAAATTTCCTTACTTGCTTTTTAGAGCTCCTTTAACTTTGGTACATTTTTTACTTTCAGGTTCTATCAGGCCTTTAAAAGCTTTATTCTCCTTTCTTTCCTTCTATTATTAACATATGCCCTAAAAGAAGAAACAACTTATGCTAAATTTCAGACCCTTGAATTGTGTATGGATCACAAAGTAAAATCAAAGTACAGACAATGTCTCTAATAAGCAATATAAAAGGTAAGATGCAATAACTGAGAAATGAAAAAGAATAGAACACTGGGAACATTTTTTTAAAGGGGACTCTCCAGAACAAGAAATCTCAAAGGACTGAGGCTCTCATTCCTCTCATAATCAATATGGCATCACATCTGGAATCCTACCAGGAGGTAATGATTTAGTGTTTAATTAAAGTATTAAAACTCTTATTTAAAAAAAAAAAACAAAAATTGCGTCACTTTCGTTATTTGCTCAGTTTTTTAAATTTACATTTTAACTCTTTCCAGAATTCTTGAAAAGAACTGTAAAATACCTTTCTGTATGATTTATCAATTTTTTTTTACCTACATGGTCAAAAGAATTTCAATCTAGAAACTCATATTCCTTGAGTCTGAGAATTTTCTTGAATGGCTTCTTTAATATTGTCCATTTCTCTGTTCTCTACTTTTGAAATTTCTAATAATCACTGTTAGAGCACCTAGATTGAGTCTCTATTTTTTCCTTTTTGCTGTTTACTAGCTCTTTGTTCTAATTTTTGGAAGACTTACTCTATTTTTTGTTTATTTAGCCCTCCCTCACTACCAGTTACTTCTTTATTTTGACAATCACATTTAACTTCCATGTGCTCTTTCTCATTCTTTGCCTCCTGGTCATGCTTCATACATACAAAATCTCTTATTGCCTTATGATATTTATTATAAGGGGGTTTCTTTGTTTTCTTCATCATTGCCTCTATCTCCTCTAAGTTTCATTTCTGTTACTTTTGACTTCTTGTCTTTCATGTTGGAGGTTTTCCTCACATGTCTCAAGATCCTTTGCTGTCCTTTATATATAAAAATGTGGTACTAAAAATTTGTTGGTAGTTTTCCTGACCCGGGGGAAGAGCAGCTTGCCAACAGATCTTCTCAATTGGCACCTAAATGGGGCACCTGTCATTTTCTTAGGAGACCTTTATATATTAGTATCTCTCTTTCCTTTCTCTAGATTTACTAATTTTCTCCACAGAAGAATTTTCAAGACTTCTGCCTGGATAAGACAATGTACAGGTTCCAGTAATCTCAGAGCTGAACAATTCAGTGAGTAGTCAATGTTCAGAAGAATGGGCTTTCATTCCCTCAGTTTTCAGCATAATCCTAAACCCTGTACCTTGATATGTTGATATCCGTAAGTCCAGAGGCTCCCTGTTTCAATATCTCAAAAAAATAAAACTTGTGCTTCCTACGTAGATGAGAGGAAGACTATAGAGTGTATATGTTCTTTATATAGACTTTAATTCAATCTTTCTGTTTTTCAGTATCATCATCCCTCATTCCAACCATCAGAGGTCAGTGTCATCACCTATTCCTAAAGCTTTATAGATTGGATTTCAACCTTCTCCATTTTGCTTAGTAAGTTAGCACTCATAAATTCATTTTTCATCATTCAAAAATTTACTAACATCTCTTTGCCCATTGTTATCTTTTCTCTTCTCTTTATCCATAGGTACTATGTATTCTTGAAAATCTTTTATAGTCATTTTAGTGAGATTTTAAGAGGAAGTAGAGATAAACGTTTTTGCTCAAGCCATCATATTTACTGAAGTTCCTGTTGTTACAGTTTCAAATTTTCTTTTTACATATGCTAATGATGTAATGTTTTCTCTTTGGCAGTATATGTGACTTAATGTTCAAATTAATTATTTATTAAAAAGTAACAAAAAATTTCTAGGAATCTATACTTTCAGTCCAGCTGAGGTTAAAGACCTAAATAAAAATACAGACTATCCAAATACTAATGTCAAATCCAAAACTTGGTCTTATGGTTTATTAAATTAAACCTAACAAATGTCTTATGTAAAAGAATGAAAGATCCTTTCAATAAATCAACATTACTTTTAAAATTTACTGAATCAAACAGTTAATTCACTGGATCCATGAACAAAACAAATTTGAGGACCTTCTTAGACTATTTCCTAACATTACCTCCTTAACATACGATCACACTTACTTATTCTTCTGTTCAAGAAATTAGTTTCTCCCACCTTGTATTTTAAAATCATTCACTCGCTTATTCATTCATTTATTCAGTGTGTCTGTGCACTAATTCAAGGACTATGTTAAGCACTATGAAAAATACATATAATATGGTTCTATCCTCACAATGTTCAATAGGAAAATCAAAAGACTGACACATATAAATAATTAAATTGAAATATAAATGTTGAGAAAGCAGTATTCAAGAACCTATAGACTCACAAAAGCAGAAGAGGTCTCTGTATATGATCTGCTTAATAATATTTAATCAATCACAAAAACAGAATTAACATCAATTTAAATACAATTTATTTTGCTCTATGTGTGCTCATTTCAGTTGTGTCTGACTCTTAGTGACCCCATAGACTGTAGCCCACCAGGCTCCTCGGTCCATGGAATTCTCTAGGCAAGAATACTGGAGTGGGTTGCCATGCCCTTCTCTAGGGCATCTTCTCAACCCAGGGATTCAACCTGGGTCTCTTGCATTGCAGGCAGATTCTTTACTGACTGAGCCATGCTCTATAATTATCATGATAATAAAAGAAATGCATTAGTACTTATTCTCGAGATATAACCCAAACCAGAAATCTACATAAGAATCTAGTTAACATCCTCTGACCTAATTTGAAATCAATAATAAGTATGAAAAACCATTTAATTCATTGAAACCATGAAAAAGATAACTTTACCCCACACAAATAGAAAGTACTTCAGACTCACTTAAAATCAGTACTCCATGTCCAGTGATCTATAGGCTTTCCTTCCCACCAGACAACCTCCCTCAATCCATCATCAGGTGCAGTTAAAAAAAACAGTCAAATTCAGCAACTCAGGGAAACATTCATGTGGAGAACAAATTAGGTACATCACCAAAAAGTGATCTGAAGCTCATACATATATAAAATCCACCCATAATTTCCTTCTCTATCAATTAAGCAAAGAAAGTATCAATGCCTCTTTCAAATTTTCTTAGTTTCATTATTTCCAAAACTTAAAATTTAACAGAACTTTTATGATGTATTTTCCTCGTGTATGTTTAGTAATGGCTTCAAGAATTGTTGGTGATTCCTTGAAGACTACTATTCTGGTTTTCTTCATAATTTCTCTTATTTCATTCACAGAGCTTAGAGTATTTCTAGTGAAGGTGGTACGTATTATAGTGCATAATCGTAAGGTAGTACTACTCAAAATGCAGGGCTCTGAATTGGTTATTACTGGTCTTCTACGAAATAAAGAAGTATCAATGACAAGATTTTCACTTAGAAGTCATAAGTTTGATTTACATTCTGACACAGGGCTATAGACCATACTTATTAGACCACTGTAGCTCTTCTGTCTTATATATCAAATAACAGAAAAGAAAGGCAGAAGAGATTACCATGAGTAGCAAATATAAAAGCGATAAAGAAGCTACAGCCCAACTCTGAATGGATTCAGTTCAGTTCAGTTCAGTCGCTCAGTCACGTCTGACTCTTTGCGACCCCACGAATCACAGAATGCCAGGCCTCCCTGTCCATCACCAACTCCCGGAGTTTACCAAACTCATGTCCATCAAGTCGGTGATGCCATCCAGCCATCTCATTCTCTGTCGTCCCATTCTCCTCCTGCCCCCAATCCCTCCCATCATCAGGGTCTTTTCCAATGAGTTAACACTTTGCATGAGATAACAAAACAAAGACAGTTCCTAGGATTCTTTGTCATTAAAGGTAGATCACGAGCTCAGTACTTTAACGCTGAGCTACATAAAACACACAAAGAATCAGACAAATAAGCAACAGAGTACATACACATAAAATACAGAACTGTATATTGTTGGTTAAGTCCATAAAATTATTTATATAATGTTAGTAAGCAAAATAATAGCAGTTTCTGTTGTTCTAAATGCTTCAAACTCAAATTAGTATCCTTTTTTTTTTTTTCAAAGTAGTATTATTAATTTTAAAGGTTAGGATGAAGTCTGTCTGAGGCACAAACCTGGCTGGATCACAAAAATCACTATGACACATATTTGCTGCTACTGCTGCTGCTAAGTCGCTTCAGTCGTGTCTGACTCTGTGCGACCACATAGATGGCAGCCCACCAGGCTCTCCCGTCCCTGGGATTCTCCAGGCAAGAACACTGGAGTGGGTTGCCATTTCCTTCTCCAATGCATGAAAGGGAAAAGTGAAAGTGAAGTCGCTTAGTCGTCTCCGACTCTCAGCGACCCCATGGACTGCAGCCTTCCAGGCTCCTCCATCCATGGGATTTTCCAGGCAAGAGTACTGGAGTGGCGTGCCATTGCCTTCTCCATGACACATATTTAGTTACCCAAAGAAAAGGTGAACAATTCAAGTTCCTAACGTATTGCTAGTCCGTGAAACACCATAAACAGCACTGTTTCTTCAATGTTTATCATTCCTACCTATTCAAGTTATAATGTTTCCTTATGCGTTCAAAGAGCAAATACAGTGACTGTGCTCTTATGACACTGATGATAGTGTGAAGTGAGAGTTTATATATAATAGCAAGGAAATTAGATTTTCAGGGCTAATAAGAAATTATATATTCAGAATGTGCTTCTAGCAAGAGCAGTTCATAATAAACTCATAAAATGGCAGGTAAATGCAAATATCTATAAATCAGAAAATAATAGTTTCTAAAAACAAATTCATAAGGAAAATAATATAACAAATGTTTCTATTTATATCATATCATTCTCTAATAGAACTTAGGAAAATCAAAATTTTATTTTCAGTAGCATAAACTTCTACTTGGAATTCCCAGATAGCTCAGTGGTAAAGAATTTGTCTGCAAAGGAGGAGACATGAGTTTGATCTGTGGGCCAGGAAGATCCCCTGGAGAAGAAAATGTCAATGCACTCCAGTATTCTTGCCTGGAATATCCCATGACAGAGGAGCTTGGCAGATTACAGTCAATGGGGTCACAAAGAATAGGACATAACTTAGTGACTGAACATCAGCAGCTAAAATTCTAATTAAACAGAATTAGTGATAATTCTTTGTACATCTTTTTCCAGATCAAGGAGATAAATAACTACATACGTATGAATATACTTAAAAACAGTTCTTAGCAAACTCTATTACAAATTTTCTCTTTCTACAAATAACTTTTTGACTAGACAGAACTCCTTAGTGGTCAAACACAGAACTTCCCCCAACTTTTAGCTCAGCATCTGACACTCACACAACACTCAACTGATATTTGTTGAATGCGTAAATGCAGTGGAGATAGCTGTTTTAATTATGGCCATGCACTTCTGGATCTTAAAGTCCTATTTCCTGGCAACATAAGCGGAGGCAGCTGTGACCCGCGCACTAAGTGTAGCGGAGAGGAACTACCCCACGTCCGAGGTCAGGGGCAGAAGCTGGAAGGACCCCATGCCTGAAAGGCGGCAGCCAAGAGGAGTTACCCCACGTCCGAGATCAGGGGCAGCGGCTGAGAGTACCAGGCTGCGACGGCACAGGAACGGTCGAGAAGAGCTACCCAAGTCCGAGGCCAGGGGCGGCGGCTGGGAGGAGCAACCCGAAGTCCAAGGAGCGGTGGCTGCACGGGCTCAGCAGGGACTAGAGGAGCTATCCCACACTGAAGGTCAGAAAGGGCAGCGGTGAGGAGCTACACCCTTCCAAGATAAGGAGTAGCAGCTGCACTTTGCTGGAGCAGCCATGAAGAGATACCCCACACCCGAGAAAAGAGAAACCCAAGTAAGATGGTAGGTATTGCAAGAGGGCATCAGAGGGCAGACACACTGAAGCCATACTCACAGAAAACTAACCAATCTAATCCCACTAGGACCACAGCCTTGTCTAACTCAAAGCAACTAAGCCATGCCCACAGGGCAACCCAAGATGGGCGGGTCATGGTGGAGAGGTCTGACAGAATGTGGTCCACTGGAGAAGGGAATGGCAAACCACTTCAGTATTCTTGCCTTGAGAACCCCATGAACACTATGAAAAGGCAAAATGATAGGATACTGAAAGAGGACCTCCCCAGGTCAGTAGGTGCCCAATATGCTACTGGAGATCAGTGGAGAAATAACTCCAGAAAGAATGAAGGGATGGAGCCAAAGCAAAAACAATACCCAGCTGTGGATGTGACTGGTGATACAAGCAAGGTCCGATGCTGTAAAGAGCAATATTGCATAGGAACCTGGAATGTCAGGTTCATGAATCAAGGCAAATTGAAAGTGGTCAAACAAGAGATGGCAAGAGTGAATGTCGATATTCTAGAAATCAGTGAACTAAATTGGACAGGAATGGGTGAATTTAACTCAGATGACCATTACATCTATTACTGCGGGCAGGAATCCCTCAGAAGAAATGGAGTAGCCACCATGGTCAAAAGAGTCCGAAATGCAGTACTTGGATGCAGTCTCAAAAAAGACAGATCTCTGTTCGTTGCCAAGGCAGTTCAGTTCAGTCGCTCAGTCATGTCCGACTCTTTGCGACCCCATGAATCGCAGCACGCCAGGGCCTCCCTGTCCAACACCATCTCCCGGAATTCACTCAGACTCACGTCCATCGAGCCCATGATGCCATCCAGCCATCTCATCCTCGGTCGTCCCCTTCTCCTACTGCCCCCAATCCCTCCCAGCATCAGAGTCTTTTCCAGTGAGTCAACACTTTGCATGAGGTGGCCAAAGTACTGGAGTTTCAGCTTTAGCATCATTCCTTCCAAAGAAATGCCAGGGCTGATCTCCTTCAGAATGGACTGGTTGGATATCCTTGCAGTCCAAGGGACTCTCAAGAGTCTTCTCCAACACCACAGTTCAAAAGCAGCAATTCTTTGGTGCTCAGCCTTCCTCACAGTCCAACTCTCACATCCATACATGACCACTGGAAAAACCATAGCCTTGACTAGACGGACCTTAGCCAGCAAAGTAATGTCTCTGCTTTTGAATATACTATCTAGGTTGGTCATAAATTTTCTTCCAAGAAATAAGCGTCTTTTAATTTCATGGCTGCAGTCACCATCTGCAGTGATTTCGGAGCCCCCAAAAATAAGTCTGACACTCTTTCCACTGTTTCCCCATCTATTTCCCATGAAGGGACAGGACCAGATGCTATGATCTTCGTTTTCTGAATGTTGAGCTTTAAGCCAACTTTTTCACTCTCCACTTTTACTTTCATCAAGAGGCTTTTTAGCTCTTCACTTTCTGCCATAAGGGTAGTGTCATCTGCATATCTGAAGTTATTGATATTTCTCCGGGCAATCTTGATTCCAGCTTGTGCTTCTTCCAGTCCAGCGTTTCTCATGATGTACTCTGCATATAAGTTAAATAATCAGGGTGACAATATACAGCCTTGATGTACTCCTTTTCCTATTTGGAACCAGTCTGTTGTTCCATGTCCGGTTCTAACTGTTGCTTCCTGACCTGCATACAGATTTCTCAAGAGGCAGGTTAGGTGGGCTGGTATTCCCATCTCTTTCAGAATTTTCCACAGTTTCTTGTGATCCACACTGTTGAAGACTTTGGCATAGTCAATAAAGCAGAAATAGATGTTTTCCTGGAACTCTCTTGCTTTTTCCATGATCCAGCGGATGTTGGCAATTTGATCTCTGGTTTTTCTGCCTTTTCTAAAACCAGCTTGAACATCAGGAAGTTCACGGTTCACATATTGCTGAAGGCTAGCTTGGAGAATTTTGAGCATTACTTTACTAGCATGTGAGATGAGTGCAATTGTGCAGTAGTTTGAGCATATCACAGTTTATCCAAGTCTATGCCCCAACCAGTAACGCTGAAGAAGCTGAAGTTGAACGGTTCTATGAAGACCTACAAGACCTTTTAGAACTAACACCCAAAAAAGATGTCCTTTGCATTATAGGGGACTGGAATGCGAAAGTAGGAAGTCAAGAAACACCTGGAGTAACAGGCAAATTTGGCCTTGGAATACGGAAGGAAGCAGGGCAAAGACTAACAGAGTTCTGCCAAGAAAATGCACTGGTCATAGCAAACACCCTCTTCCAACAACACAAGAGAAGACTCTACACATGGACATCACCAGATGGTCAACACTGAGATCAGATGGGTTATTTGCAGCCAAAGATGGGAAGCTCTATACAGTCAACAAAAACAAGACCAGGAGCTGACTGTGGCTCAGATCATGTACTCCTTATTATCAAATTCAGACTTAAATTGAAGAAAGTAGGGAAAACCACTAGACCATTCAGGTATGACCTACATCAAATCCCTTATGATTATACAGTGGAAGTGAGAAATAAATTTAAGGGCCTAGATCTGATAGATAAAGTGCCTGATGAACTATGGAATGAGGTTCATGACATTGTACAGGAGACAGGGATCAAGACCATCCCCATGGAAAAGAAATGCAAAAAAGCAAAATGGCTGTCTGTGGAGGCCTTACAAATAGCTGTGAAAAGAAGAGAGGCGAAAAGCAAAGGAGAAAAGGAAAGATATAAGTATCTGAATGCAGACTTCCAGAGAATAGCAAGAAGAGATAAGAAAGCCTTCTTCAGTGATCAATGCAAAGAAATAGAGGAAAAGAACAGAATGGGAAAGACTAGAGATCGCTTCAAGAAACTTAGAGATACCAAGGGAACATTTCATGCAAAGATGGGCTCGATAAAGACAGAAATGGTATGGACCTAACAGAAGCAGAAGATATTAAGAAGAGGTTGCAAGAATACACAGAAGAACTGTACAAAAAAGATCTTCACGACCCAGATAATCACGATGGTGTGATCACTCATCTAGAGCCAGATATCCTGGAATGTGAAGTCAAGTGGGCCTTTGAAAGCATCATTACAAACAAAGCTAGTGGAGGTGATAGAATTCCAGTAGAGCTGTTTCAAATCCTGAAAAATGATGCTGTGAAAGTGCTACACTCAATATGCCAGCAAATTTGGAAAACTCAGCAGTGGCCACAGGACTGGAAAAGGTCAGTTTTCATTCCAATCCCTAAGAAAGGCAATGCCAAAGAATGCTCAAACTACCACACAATTGCACTCACATCACATGCTAGTAAAGTAATGCTCAAAATTCTCCAAGCTAGCCTTCATCAATACATGAACCCTGAACTTCCTGATGTTCAAGCTGGTTTTAGAAAAGGCAGAAAAACCAGAGATCAAATTGCCAACATCCGCTGGATCATGGAAAAAGCAAGAGAGTTCCAGAAAAACATCTAAAAATTTGAAATGACAGACCAGTGTTATAGCTTGGTTAAAGCTCAGTTTTATTTGGCAAGGAAAAGAAAATACATCCTAGACTTGTGAGGCCACGCCAACCGAAAAGAAGAGAGAGGCTCAATTTTGGCTGCTCTCTTTATATGTCTGGTCTCCTCCCCCTGAGCCTGCCCTATGTAAATTGGGCTAGCCAGGAGAGCTGTTTGTTTCACCTGAGGTTCTCACTCCTGTCCTGGAATTCTCCTTTGTTCTATTTTTGCAGGCCTCTCCCTTCTTTGTCTTCTAGCCATCACCATTTTGGACTACTTTTTCCTATTCTAACTACCTAACATATCCATTTAAAAGGTCTTAGAATTTTCATTGGTCACCTTTAACCTAAATTTTTTAATAAATTTTTTGGTGCTTTATCTCTTGCTTTGTCTCACAGTGAAGATGTAAAACAGAACTGATGTTTGAGAAAGAAATCAATAAGTTGTTCAGAGCTGAGATATTAAGGGCCTAGATGGAGGGTCTGGATGTTAAGGACACAGAGGAATTACTGGATTTGAGTGACACGGCAAAACAAAAAGCGACTAAACTTGCGAATTGATTTTCTGTTCAAAGAGACCAAAAAATATCAAAGATTACTCTTTAAATGTGAAATTTAGAGAAAAGGAAGAAAATGGCATGTTTGTAGTAGAGAAAAAGTTAGGTAGTTAAAAAAACTCAGAGTAGAAGCCAATAAGTTCTGTACACAATACACTGAATTCGAAGGGTACCACAGGACATTAAACAGAAATGCCACAAGCAAGGGATATAGAAAGATATACAAAATAAGAAGTCCACAGAAAAGGATATAAAATGTCTTAGTCTTCTCTCACATGTAGTAACAAAATTGCAAGTAAAAATTATTTCAGTATACTTCTTTTTACCTTTCAGATTAGCAAAGATATAAAAAATTAAAACAATGTGATGGCCAAGATGTGGAAAAACATCAGTACATTTTTACATTGCTAGTAGAAGTATAATCTGGTGAAACAACAGGCAGTATTTATCATATACAACTGTGGTGGCTCAGATGGTAAAGAATCCACCTGCAATGCAGAAGGCCTGGGTTTGATCCCTGGGTTAGGAAGATCCCCTGGAGGAGGTCATGGCAACTATAAGGCAAGTACAGAGAAAAAGAGAGCGAACCATGCAGTCAGGCAAGAAAAGGTAAACTTATTAGAGGCAAACGAGAGGGTGACGGGCCCTTAAGGAGAACCAGCGTCCTCCCTTTCTCGCAGGGTCTTTCTTATATCCCACCAATGAAATGGTCATGTAGCCAGAGGTCTGGAATCTGGTGGTCTCGTAGCTTTGCGAAGGTAGGCACCAGTGAGAAAACAGAATGTCGTTTGCGCAATTTGGTCAGTCTCAAGGATCACTGATTTTATTCTTTGTTTGCGAGGTGAACATAATGAGCCACCTTAACAATGAGACCCCATGTGGGCCCTATCAGCAACCGACTCCAGTACTCTTGCCTGGAGAATCCCCACGGACAGAGAGGTGCCTGGCGGGCTACAGTCCATGGGGTCACAAAGAGTCAGACACAACTGAGTGACGAAGCACAGGACGCTTAAGCGTTCTGATCTGGTATATAAGCCATCTATTGCTAGACAACAAATTACCCCAAAATTTAGCAGCCTAAAAGAACAAACACTGGGAGATCAACTTCTCACATGACAGTTTGAGGAGCTCTGCTAACCCACTTCCTAGTGATACTGGTGAAAGCTACTGGGGGAAAAAAAAAAAAAAAACATTATTTAAAACTTAAATCTTAAATCTTATGGTAACTGAGGGCTTCCCTGGTGGCTCAGATGGTACAGAATCATCCCACAATGCAGGAGACCTGGGTTCAATCCTTGGGTTGGGAAGTCCCCCTGGAGGAGGGCATGGCAACCCACTCCAGTATTCTTGCCTGGAGAATCCCCATGGAGAGAGGTGCCTTGTGGGCTATAGTCCTTGGGGTCACAAAGAGTTGGACACGACTGAGAGACTAAGCACACACATGGTATCTGAACCAAGACCATTTCCTCCCCTCTACCCTCCGTCCTCAGGAAGGTGAAGAGTCTACTCCAGATTGATACAGCCAAGAAAACAAGACTCTGTTTTCTCCAAGTTTCCAGTCAGAGAACTTTTCTTCCCAGGAGGAGCAAGATATCACCATTTCTCATCCTCCCCTCCCTAACACATAGGTAACTCTGGCTACAGACAAATCCCAGGCAAATCCAATTGAGTGGTGAAGGCTCCATTCTCTGTTCAGCGTCTGTCTGTGGAATAAATATTCTATCTCAGGTGCAGAGCACCGAGAATATTGGAGACCCAAACACCCTTGCCCTAGCTTATGACACAGTGGTTCTACCCCAGGATAGGCAAGTCAAGAGAACTTAAGATTACTGAAATCAGCACGTAGAATGGAGATGTCACTCAGAGAAGCATGATACTGTCCCACCTCCAGAGGCCTGGCTCAGATTTTGCCTGGTTGGAAATATGGGGTAAAGAGGCAGGATGCAAAGTATGCAATCCTAATCTCTTCCCAAAGGGAAGTGACTTCATTTGCAACACAGTGTGAAGAAGTTCAAGTCTAGAGACACTCTCAAGAAGAATGTAGGTTATGGTAAAAAAAAACAACTGGAAGCAGAGTCAAGACACAGGCTAAATTGTAGGCCTGCTTATTTGCAGGAGAGGAATAAGGATGAAAGAAGTCCTTCAAGGGTTGAAAATGATAATATCAAACACTGACTCAGAAATATCAAAGTAGTCACAATTTGATTACATTGGTTTGTGAAGCATTTTATGCTCTAGGGCATTGTTGAAAACAGCTGAGCAATCAGCCACCAGTTACTGAAGGCACCAACTGGTGAAGACTGGTGGTCAAAAAAAAAAGAGGAGAACCAAAATCACTGTCATGCTAGGATGACTGTAAGCATACCCAAAGCTGGTGGTGGTTTAGTCGCTAAGTCGTGTCCAACTCTTGTGACTCCATGGACTGCAGCCTGCCAGGCTCATCTGTCCATGGGATTCTCCAGGCAGGAATACTGGAGTGGGTTGCCATTTCCTTCTCCAAAGCTGCTGCTGCTGCTGCTGCTAAGTCGCTTAAGTCATGTCCGACTCTGTGCGACCCCATAGACGGCTGCCCACCAGGCTCCCCCATCCCTGGGATTCTCCAAAGCTGCACTTAAAAGCAACATCAGAGACTTAACACTGTGGGAGGGGAAATAGACTTTACTAAGAATCCCAGGGATGGGGGAGCCTGTTGGGCTGCCGTCCATGGGGTCGCACAGAATCCGACATGACTGAAGCGACTTAGCAGCAGCAGCAGCAGCAACATAATCCAATTGGTCACCAATTAAATAAACAGGTTTGGAGGA
Source organism: Ovis canadensis (assembly GCF_042477335.2). Lineage (NCBI taxonomy): Eukaryota > Metazoa > Chordata > Mammalia > Artiodactyla > Bovidae > Ovis > Ovis canadensis. Next base: position 86,062,628 of record NC_091246.1, on the reverse strand, counting down.
AAAGGGTGCAGGAGAACAGTAACCAAATTTGCTACAATATAATATCTCAAATATTCACTTTCCATCAAAAAATTCTCGTGCAAAAAACAGGAAAATATCACCCATACACTAGGAAGAAAAGCAGATAAGTAACTATCTGGGAAGGTGACCATATTTGGAAAAAAGAAAAAAGGCTTCACAGTAGCCATTATAAATATGTTCACAAAACTAAAGAAACCGTGGTTTTAAAAGTAAAGAAAGATATCATAACAATATCACATCAAATAGAGAAAATCAGAAAGAGAAAGAAATTGTAAAAGAACCAAGTGACTCAAGGCAGTACAGCCATCCTTACTCATGGTTACCACATCCATGCAATCAATCAACTGAGACTCAAAAATTGTTGAAAAAAAATTTTTTTCAGGAAGTTCCAAAAAGCAAAGTTCATACAGTATTGTAAAGTAAAATAAAGTAAAATAATAAGTAAATAAAATAAAAAGCAAAATTCAAATGTGCCATGTGCTGGCAACTATTTATATTATATATGCAACTATTCACATAGCATTTACATTGCACTAGGTAGTACAAGTAATCTAGAAATGCTGATGATTTACACTTTAAGAGGATATGCATAGGTTATATGCAAACATATACCATTCTATGCAAAGGACTTGAGGATTCTAGAATTTAGGCATCTGTGGGGTTCCAGGATCCAGTCCTCAGTGGATATTGAGGGATGACCGTAACTTGAATCCACATGTGAAAACAAACATTTACTGGGAAAGGTAATTATATAATTATAATAAAAGACCATTTTCAAGTACATTTCTATTTTCTTCTCTTATCTAATTTGTAAAGCAACTGCTTAAAGTAATAGGTATATAATGTATTCACAGGCTCAAAACATATAAAAATGTATCATGTGTAATATAATTGCCAGTAACAGCATAAATGAGGTAGGTAGTACCAAACTTTTATTGGGCTAAGGAAATGACTACAAATAATAAAGCAATAGTTATAATAATGTATTGTTGTGTTTGTAATATTAATAAGCTTGTATTGTGTTTGTAATATTAATTAAGCTTGGCTAAACCTGGACCTGATTTGTTAAGATACATACAGTAAATCTTAGAGCAATGACTTAAAAAAAAATCTCAAAAAAATATAGTGAAAAAGAAATTAAAATGCTATATTAGAAAATATTCACTTAATGCAAAAGAAAGATTCAGAGGCATAAATACATTGAAAGTAAAGAATGAGAAAATACATAGGCAAATACTAACCACAAGAAAGATGGAGTAACTACACTAATGTCAGACAAAATGAACTTTAAGCAAAAAAGTCACTAAAAAAGAGGCACATTTCATAACAAGTTCCTGACAGAGTCAACCCATCAGGAAGACATGACATTTATAAACACATATGTACCTAATAGTGGATTAAAATGCCTGAAGGGAAAATGACAGGTATGAAATAAGAAGTGGACAATTCAATTATAATAGTTGGAGACTTCAATAGCCACCGTGATGGTCAACTTGACGGGCATTTTTAGATGAGATTGGTGAACTCTAAATAAGCATAATACCCTTCATAATGTAAGTACGCTTTATCCAATCGGTTGAAGGCCAAAACAGAATAAAAAGACCAGCATTCCTGAATAAGAAATCTCCAGAGACTGCCTTTATCTACATCATCAACTTTCCTGGTCTCAAACTGATCAAACTGTGTATGTGGACATGACAGTCTCCAAAATCATCTAAGCCAGTTCTTTATAATAAGTCTTTTTCTATATATATACTCACACACGTCCTTTTGGTTCTGTTTCTCTGGAGAATACCAATACACTCACTTTCAATAACAGACAGACAAGGAGACAGAAGATGAACAAAAAAATGACCTCAGCAACACTGCAACCTAGACCTTGCAAACATCACCAAATACCGCTCTAAAAAATGACAGGTAAATTCATACAATTTTCAAGTGTATAAGGAACATTCTCAGGATAAATCATGTTAGACTATTTTTTTAAACTCAATAAATGTAAAAAGATAGAAATAATGTAAAGTATGGTCTCTGACCACAATGCAATAAAATTAGAAATCAAATGAAAATACTCACAAATGTGTGGGAATTAAACAAAACACCATTAAAAAAAGGGTCAAGAGGAAATCAAAAGATGAATCAAAAAATACTTTACGATGAGCACAAATAAGGCATAAAATATCAAAATGTATAGGATGCAGCTAAAACAGTGCTTAGAGAAAAATTTATAGCTATAAATACCTATATTAAGCTAGAAGAAAGATCTGAAATAAGTAACCTAATATTCTACCATAAAACACTGGAAAAATAAGAGCAAATTAAGCCTAAAGCAATTAGAAAGAAGAAATAAAGATTTGGGAAGAAATTCATGAAACAGAGAATAGATGGCAATGACGACCCTGTATGCAAGACAGGGAAAGAGACACAGATGTGTATAACGGACTTTTGGACTCAGAGGGAGAGGGAGAGGGTGGGATGATTTGGGAGAATGACATTCTAACATGTATACTATCATGTAAGAATTGAATCGCCAGTCTATGTCTGACGCAGGATGCAACATGCTTGGGGCTGGTGCATGGGGATGACCCAGAGAGATGTTATGGGGAGGGAGGTGGGAGGTGGGGGGTTCATGTTTGGGAACACATGTAAGAATTAAAGATTTTAAAATTTAAAAAATAAAAAACTAAAATAAATAAATAAATAAATAAATAAACATTATCACCAATTCAAAAAAAAGAAAAACAATACAGAAGCACTAATACTTTGGCCACCTGATATAAAGGGCTGACTCACTGGGAAAGACCCTGATGTTGGGAAAGATTGAGGGCAGGAAGAGAAGGGGGCAACAGAGGATGAGATGGCTAAATAGCATCACCAACTCAACAGACATGAGTCTGAGCAAATTCTGGCTCATAGTGAAAGACAGGAAAGCCTGGTGTGCTACAGTCCATGGGGTTGCAAAGAGTCGGGCACAACTTAGCAACAGAACAACAGAAAATGGATGGAAACCAAAAGCTGCTTCCTTGAAAAGATCAACAAAACTGACAAACCTTTAGCTATACTGACAATATTAAAAAGAAAGCAGCCTCAAACTATCAGAATTGGAAAGAAAAAAATGGTATATTACCATTAACCTAACAAAAATAAAAAGCATTATAAAGGAATACTGTGAAAAACTATATGCCAGCAAATTAGATACTTAAAAGGAATAGGTGAATTCCTAGAAAACACAAATACCAAAAGTAAAATAAAATTCTGAGTTGACCTGCAATAAGTAAAGAAATTCTAATTGTAATTTTTTTTTAAATTACCCACAAACAAAAGTCCAGGCCTGGATGGGTTCACCCCTGAATTCTACCAAACACTGAAAGAATTAATACCAATTCTTAAAAAAAAATTCAAAAAAATAGAAAAGAGTATTTCCCAACCCATTTCATATAGCCAGTATTACCCTAATACAAAAAAAAAAAAAAAAAACCACACACACACACACAGAAACATCATGAGAAAACTACAGACTAATAACTCTCATCAATATAGATGCAAAAGTTCTAAACAAATACTAGCAAACAAAATTCAACAACATATTAAAAGAATTATATACCATGACTAGCTGGAATTTATTCCAGGGTTGTTGTAAGGGTTGTTTCATATTTGAAAATCAATTATCATAATAAATCATATCACTAAAATATGAAAAAAATCACATGATCATATCAATAGGTACAGAAGATATATTTGACAAAATTCAACTACCTTTCGTAATAAAAACACTTAACAAACTAGGAATAGAAGGGAACTTCCTAAACTTGCTAAAGGACATCTATGAAAAACTGACAGATAATTTTATAGTCAGTAGTGAAGGACTGGGTATTTTCTCCCTATGACCGGGAGTAAGACAAAGTTGTCTGCTCTGGCCACTTCAACTCAACAATGTACTGACGTTCTAACCAGGGTAAGTAGCCGAGAGAAAGAAACAAAAGGCACCAAGTTTGGAATAAAAGAAACAAAACTATTTCTATTTGCAGATTACATGATCTTGTAAGTAGAAAATCCTAAGAAATCTACCCAAAAAAATTACAACTGAAAAATGAGCTCAGCACACTTGCAGGATAGGCAATCAATATTAAAAAAAAATCAACTGTAATCTATATACTTACACTAAACAATCTGAAAATAAACTTAAGAAAACAATTTCACTTATAATAAAATCAGAAAGAATAAAATATTAAGGAATAAAGTTATCAAAAAAGTTTCAAACATACTCTAAAACTATAAAACATTATTTCAAGAAGTTTTAGAAGATATAAATAACTAGAAACACATTTCATGTTCATAATATAGAAGATTTAACATTGTTGAAACAGCAATATCACCCAAACTGACCCATTAAGAGAAGAAGATAGGCTGTTCTAGATTAAAGAAATACAATCAAAAAAAAAAAAAACTGTTAAATCAGGAAAGACTTTCCAGCCAGTCATCCATTTATTCAATAATACCTGTTGAACATCTATAAAATGCCAGACAACGTGTTAGAGATGCATAAACAATATTGGGTTGTACATTAAAAAAATAATAGTAAAAAATAAATAAAAAAGAAATACAATCCAGTGATCAACCACAACAATGCAAAAAAAAAAAAAAAAAGAGATTTGGATAATATACTATTTGTCTCCTGATGTGATGTACTAAGAATCATATTACACCAAAGAAGACTTCTTTGCCAAAACAGTTTCTTCTGAAACTGAATAAACCTCTAGGTCTCATTACAAATGTAAGGTAATTATAGAGTAAAAAAAATTATAATCAGAAAAATCCAGAATGTGGAAAACTCTACAGGATAACTTATTCCAACTTATTCCAAAAATAAACTGCAAAGAAAAGGAGAGAGAAGAAGCAACCCATATGTTCAGTGGGTAGACTATGTTTGAATCCTCATAGGAACAAACCACTTTTCAAAAGAAAGTTATGAGAAAGCTGGAGAAATCTGAAAACTGGATATTTGATTATATTAGTGAATAACTATAGAATTCTAAGTATGAAAAAGATCTCATGGTTATATTTTTTAAAAGGCTTATTTTTCAGAGATAGAGTCAATACTTATTCACATATCCAGAACTTGTGCACGTTCCTACTTACTAAAACTTACTTGTAAGCGTAAAATCAATACCCAGGCACTTTTTCAGTCATTTGCAAACATGTACAAAGTGGTGAAAAATTTAAGTCACCTGAACCACATGTTCCCAGCTGAAGTCAAACAAGGGAACACTCTGTCTTCTTGTTTCAGCTCTCATACTGTAAACAAGTATTCTTCACATGGTCTATTTAGTACCACATTTTTCACATTTTTGCCCTTTGTTGATGATTTTGCGGTTTCAAATGGCCACCAAGCACAGTGATGAAGTGCTATCTAGTGTTTTTAAGCGCAAGAAGGCTGTGACTTGCTTATGGAGAAGACTGTGTTAGACAAACCGTGTTCAGACATGAGTTATAGTACCATCAGTCATGAGCTCTCCTGTGAATAAAAGGAACTGACTGTAAACACCAATGTAATTGTGGGTAACATAACATGATGTCTGGAATTTCCTTCAAAATAATCCATCAGTGGTAGAGGCAGCAGAGCAAAAGAAAGGAAGAAGAAGTTTACAGATGAAACAAGATCGGTCGTCTGCGGAAAACTGTTCAAGCTGAGTGATGAATAAACATGGTAGTTCACTAATGTATTTTCTCTGCCTTTACATCAGGTTAAAATTTTCCATAATAAAAAGTAAAACATGTGCAACCCAAAAATATGTATATAGACACCCCACTAAAAAGTTTTCTAAGGCATATAATACAGTACCAAAAAGGTTTAAAAAAAATTACTGATAAGCATTTTTCCAAAGGGGGACCAAGGGCATTTGAAGCAGAACAGGCATAACTCATTTTACTGAACTTTGCTTATTGTGCTTCACAGATACTACATTTTACAAATTGAAGGTTTGTGGAAACCCTTCATCAAACAAATCTACCAGCACCATTTTTCCAACAACACTAACTGAATGTCTCTCTGTCACATTTTTGTAATTCTCACAATATGTCAGACTTTTTCATTATTATTATATTTGTTATGATGATGTGTGATCAGTGAGTGATCTTTGATGTCACTATTACAAAAAATGTATAACTCACTGAAGGCTCAGATGAGAGCATTTTTTAGCAATATAGTTAAATTATGTACATTGTTTTTAGACATAATGCTGTTGTGCACTTAATAGTCTACAGTATAGTATAAACATAACTTTTATATACACTTGAAAACAAATAACTGGTGTGACTTATTTTATTTCACTATTCAGTTTAAAACAGTGGTCTGGAATGAACACCCAATATCTCCAAGGGTTAGTTAATTGAGCAAGAGCATCCTATTTAATTCAGGATGTTTAGCATTTCCCACCTTTATCTACTGTGTCAGTAGCACCACTGGTTAAGACCATTTATCCTTGTAGATAAAACTTTATCCACAAGGCCATTCATCATGAAAGATCATCATAAAATTTTTTAAAAAAATAAAGTAACTGTAATGTACAGTAAGATACTGGTCAAATAAGATGACATATCAAAATGAAAGATATTGTAATTCCAAAAATATTATCTTCTCTTGAAGAAAATGGTAATTATATTCCTCTTGAAAAAATGAACCGACATGGCACTGACATGCCTAAATCAAACCGCCTTGAGTCTCCTAGCCTGGAAATCAGTTAGGTTCAGTTCAGTTCAGTCACTCAGTCGTGTCCGACACTTTGCAACCCCATGAATAGCAGCACGCCAGGCCTCCCTGCCCATCACCAACTCCCGGAGTTCACTCAGACTCACATCCATTGAGTCAGTGATGCCATCCAGCCATCTCATCCTCTGTTGTCCCCTTCTCCTCCTGCCCCCAATCCCTCCCAGCATTAGAGTCTTTTCCAAGGAGTCAGCTCTTCACATGAGGTGGCCAAAGTATTGGAGCTTCAGCTTTAGCATCATTCCTTCCAAAGAAATCCCAGGGCTGATCTCCTTCAGAATGGACTGGTTGGATCTCCTTGCAGTCCAAGGGACTCTCAAGAGTCTTCTCCAACACCACAGTTCAAAAGCATCAATTCTTCGGCGGTCAGCCTTCTTCACAGTCCAACTCTCACATCCATACATGACCACTGGAAAAACCATAGCCTTGACTAGACAGAAATAAGTAGAGGGGTCTAAAATGGACAAATATCTGACTAACAGAAGGATGGACTCACAGAGACAAATCCACAAGAGAAAAATAAAAATCTACACAGTGTCTATAATGGAAGAGGAAGCTAGTTTTTCTGGAAGAGGCCCAGAGAAGCTCTAATTACCCAATTAGTAAGTACTGAATCAAGATGACTAACTAAAGAACCATTAATCAAAAATCTGGGCTTCCTATTCATCCATGTTCAGAAGAGCTACCTGCAATATTTGCCTACAATAAATGGCCCAAGACTACTCAAAAGAACCATGTTCCTGAAAAAGATCCCCACTATGGTTGCTGGGACAAACAATACAATCAGAAAAGGGAATGACTTAAGAGTCTACTTTTCATTCTGTACAGTGAAGCCCATTTGCCATACATCCCTCAGGAAAGTTTGTTGATAGTCTGCTCCCTTCTCTTACACAATATCCACAGTCAATCCTCTCATTCAGAGGAGAAACATTTTGGTAAACAAATATAGAAAAATGCAAAGTAAATTCATTAAAAGCAACATTTCTCCATTATGCAATTTACACTTTCACACAAAAATATGACAGTTAGTAAAGAACCATCATACACTTGAAGGAAACCATCAGCATTAAAATAAAAAAGTAGGAATAAAAGTTATCTAACAGGAAACAAAGATAATGTCAGAAACAGAAAAGAACTTAAAAATTATAATCAAAAAGATAAAAAAGTCATTCTTTTAAAGAAGACTTATGAAAAAGTAAAAACCAAATAAGAAAAACCTTAGAAATAAAAATTTGACTTCTAAAATTAAAGAACAGCATTATATTGATGCAATAAAACATAATAAAACTCAGGAGATAAAATTAAAAGACGGAAAATAAGATAGAAAAGAAGGCCAAGTCCAGAAGGTCCAACCTTTAAGAGTGTGAAGAACAGACAAGGAGGAAAATATGAGAATCATATTTTTCTTCAATTAAAATAAAATCTTAAGTCTTGATGTTGAAAGAACCTCACAAAGGCTGAGAATTCTGAATTTTTAAAAGGTTCAAATTAATAAACAATGCTGAAATTTAAAAATATATAGAGAGAATCCTAAAAACTTCAAGCAAGCTACATAGAAAGAAGTAAGAATTTCACTTGCACTGGGATCACAAATACACTTGATAACACCACTGCTATACTTTAAAAAAATCTGAGGGACATTAGATGGACTTAAAATTTATCTTCACCTAAACTATCAATCAAATGTTAAGTACAAAAGACGTTTTGGGCATATAAGGAGTCAGAAAATGAACCACTTATGCATCCCTCCTGAGAAAAAAAACTTCAAAAATATAATCCAACAACAACAAAAAAAGATGTGTGATTCTAGAAACTCTGGAACTAGCTCAGGAGTGCAATAAAAAGAAATCCCAGATGATAGCTGTGAGTAGGTTTAAAAACCAATTGGCCAAAATTCATACCATAAACCAAGGGCCCAAGGAAGAATGTCTTCAGCCCACCATTTAAATGTTTGAACACTGACATTCTTTATGGTAAGAAACACTAGAAAAGAAAAGCAATGTGAAATACTAGGGAGAAAAAATGTTGTCTAGGAAGACCAAGGCACAAATATAGAATGACTTGAATGTAGAAAAATTTGGGTAATTAATGGACTATAAAAAAGAAATTCTATTTGACATTGACACTTAGAATATTCTTTCTTTAATCATACTATTTCCTATATCAAGTCCAAACATGTTACATGGTTCGCAAGGAAAGAAATATTTATGTAATTATAAAATTAGAAAAGCAAATTACAGGTTTCCAATTTTAAAGGTCAATTTGAATTCCAAGGTATCTAATCATATGATCTATGGACATCAGAATTACCTGGAAAGTTTAAAGACTCCTGGGTCTCCTCTTCCATTTTAATCAGTTCAATTCAGTCACTGAGTCATGTCCAACTCTTTGCGACCCCATGGACTGTAGCATGCCAGGCTTCCTTGTCCATCACCAACTCCAGGAGCTTACTCAAACTCATGACGATGGAGTCACTGATGCCATCCAACCATCTCATCCTCTGTCGTCCCCTTTTCCTCCCGCTTTCAATCTTTCCCAGTATCAGGGTCTTTTCAAATGAGTCAGTTCTTCCCATCAGGTGGCCAAAGTATTGGAGCTTCAGCTCCAGCATCAGTCCTTCCAATAAATATTCAGAACTGAATTCCTTTAGGAAGGACTGGTTGGATCTCCTTGCAGTCCAAGGGACTCTCAAGAATCTTCTCCAATACCACAGTTCAAAAGCATCAATTCTTCAGCACTCAGCTTTCTTTCCAGTCCAACTCTCACATCTATACACAACGACTAGAAAAACCATAGCTTTGACTAGACAGACCTTTTTTGGCAAAGTAATATATCTGCTTTTTAATATGCTGTCTAGGTTGGTCATAGCTTTTCTTCCAAGGAGCAAGTGCCTTTTAATTTCATGGCTGCATTCACCGTCTGCTGTGATTTTGGAGCCTCCAAAAAGAAAGTCTGTCACTGTTTCCATTGTTTCCCCATCTATTTGCCATGAAGTGATGGGACTGGATGCCACGACCTTAGTTTTCTGAATGTTGAGTTTTAAACCAACTTTTTCACTCACTTCTTTCACTTTAATCAAGAGGCTCTTTAGTTCTTCTTTGCTTTCTGCCTTAAGGGTGGTGTTATCTGCATATCTGAGGTTATTGATATTTCTCCCAGCAATCTTGATTCCAGCTTGTGCTGCATCCAGCCCAGCATTTCACATGATGTACTTTGTATAAACATTAAATAAGCAGGATGACAATATATAACCTTGACGTACTCCTTTCCTGATTTGGAACCAATCTGCTGTTTCATGTCTAGTTCTAAGTGTTGCTTCTCGATCTGCATACAGATTTCTCAGGAGGCAGGTAAGGTGGTTTGGTATTCCCATCTCTTAAATAATTTTCCACAGTTTGTTGTGATCCACATAGTCAAAGGCTTTGGCTTAGTCAATAAAGCAGAAGTATATGTTTTCCAGGAATTCTCTTGCTTTTTTAATGATCCAGCGGATGTTGGCAATTTGATCTCTGGTTCCTCTGCCTTTGCTAAATCCAGCTTGAACATCTGCATTTTAATAAATTCTCCAAATATAAAGTTTTGAAGATCATGTCTATAAAGCAAAAACCTCCAAAATTTCCCATTACCTACGTTATAAGCAAAAGGCTTCTGAGTACTCACCCCAGAACATACATGTATATTTATTTATAAATTCTTGATATACTTTTATGTGACCATATATTATATATGTTATAAAATGTGAAAAATACAAATCTTAAAGAATGAGAAAAATGGCCTTAAATTATTTTATTGTTTCTGTCTCAACCAAGAATGAAGGAAAAATTAAGAATAGCTTTAAAAGTTGTAAAAAATATATACAAATAAAAGGAGAGAAGTATAATGAAAGAATCACAGAAATGACAAAAGAAATCCCAAGTATATATCTTTTAAAGGTCTACTCTACTAAAAAACAGAGAAACTGAAAGGGATCACATTTAATTTCAAGAAAGATTGAGGAACTAACAAAGGTACTTCAACAAAAGACTTAATTCTGTTTATCCAAAGGGAAAAACTGATTGATGAATTAGACATACAGGACCATGAAAAGAAACTATTTAAAAGTTCACAATAATCAAGAATGCTAAAATTAAACATAGGCATGTATCACAGATTTTTCAAAGTCAAATTCCAGACAATGTTAGAATGATCCCAGGGCTAGAAACTCCAAAGGTGAATATAGTTCAAGTTATCACAAAATGATATTCAGATTATATAATCATAATTCCAATAAAGAAAAAAGAAAAGGCAACCATATGCTTAGCTTCTCATTTACAAAATGTAATGAAATCCATTTAATAGGAAAGCAAGTGTTTTAATTGCTATGTTAAGTGTCATGGGACTACTGTATACCAAATGTTTGATAAAGAGTACCCAGCATCACTCCACTGTTTCTAATGACCAAGGAGAGGCCCAATAATCTATAGTTAAATGACTGGGCATCCCCTACAGAGTAATACAGAGTGCTGAGCGAAATCTCTCAACCTATTCCAGAACACTTACTCTATTCCGGCAAGGTCATCTCAGGCTCTCAAGTACACACTCCAATTATCTTAGGGGAAAAAAACTGAGCCATGTCTAGGAAAGATCATGTCTAGGAATGTATCTACAGGGGCAGTCTCTGAAGCCAAACAACAGGAACTTCTCCAGTTTTAAAGGTGAGCAGAAAAAGCTCAAAACACACACATAAATACACACACACACACAGTGTAGAGGTCGTAGTTAGATCTCTTACCTGCAAACTTCCCCAATATGTCAGAATATGAGCAGAAGATAAGGCTTAGCTGTACTTAGCAAACTGACACACCTTGAAATAAGTCAAATAACTATAATATCATGCTCAACTTTCCTCTGGAAATCAAATGAATCTCTTCAGGAGATTAACGCTATATGTTAATTTTAATAATGAAAAGAAATAAATTCGATAAATGAAATACAACAGAAAAAGAACTTAGTAACTCACCTTTCCACAACCAAACTGACTGCTTGTGTGACATCTGGATTTGTCACCTGGAGGCGTTTCCACAAAGACCATACAAATTCTTTATCAGCCTTAAAGAAATAAAAAACGTTTTAAATGCATTGCTTTGTAGCTATAGCAAAGAAGGTAAGATACTGCCTTAAATTAAGAACTTTAAAAACATAATTTCTTGACCCCTAGTTCTTTAACGATAAAACAGATTCTTGAAAAGTAGAATAGGAAAGCTTAATTTTAAAAACTTCTTACACCTGTAACCCACATTTAAAGATGCAAATATTGAAATGCTGAATATCAAGGTAAATTTGTTCCAAAATGAGATTATCCTCTAGTTATTGATCCACCTTTCAGCTGCCCTTTTCAGCAAAATTCCTTAGAAGTGTTGCCTACAATCACTGTCTCTTTTCCTCATCCCCATTCACTCTGTAACCTCCCCAGTCAGATTTCCCTCCCCAACATAATGCTAAAATCATTTTTCAAGGTCCTCGATATTGAAAAATGTTAATAGGCACCTCAAATGTAATCTATCCAAAATAAAGTTCTTGACTTCCTATTCTCTCACAAACCTGGCCTCTCTGCCTCTCAGAAAATGACCCCACCACCTACTCAGTGTTCAAAGACTTAAGATCTGGAGTCAATCTTGGTTGCTCTGTTTCTTCACATTTCATATCCAAACCATTAGTAAATCCCATTAGACTTACCTACAAAATATATCCCAATTCTAAATACTTTCACCACCATCATCCTAGTCTAAATCAACTCCACTTCTTGCCTGCTGCTGCTGCTGCTAAGTCACTTCACTCGTGTCCGACTCTGTGCGACCCCAT